>NC_059382.1:9177500-9210000 GCF_019703515.2 Myxocyprinus asiaticus
GCACATTACACTGACAGTTATAAATATCAGTGTCAGTTCTGATAGGATGATCGACCCTGAACAATGCCTAATTCAATCTTTAAAATTCTCGCTTTCTTTTTTTTCTCTCTGTAGATTCGCAGTGTGCAGATCTTGCCGCTGGACTATGAGATAGAATATATCTGTAGAGGAAGCAGAATTATTGTAGGGCCTAAGGTCCGAAAGTGCCTTGCCAATGGCACCTGGACTGACATAAACCAGCTCAGCAGATGCTGTAAGTGTAGTTCTTGCACATGCTGTGCATTTGGCATTGATTAATGTATAAATATACAGTGTGCCCAAAAGGTATTTGGACACTCAAGCAACACTAAAAAAAATCTTTGATTGTCATTGAATTAAATAACGAATATCAAACCGCATGGCATTCATTTTAAAGGAAGATAGCAAAAGCATGACATTTTTCAAGCAAAATATTTCATAAAAAGAAGTTTGTTAGATTTTGCATGGGGAAAAAATCAAAAGATTTACTGTTAAAAATTAGGATCAAAAGTATTCCGACACTTTCTGCTGGTTAGACTTAGTAAAACATGTCCACAGTTAATGTGATGAAGTTCATTTACATTTACTAAAAATGACCAGTTGGGTAGAAGTAATGAAATGGTTAATGTCAAAATGTCCAGTAAATGTGAATTTAGTCAATATCATTTACTTGCAGATGTCACTTAATTCAATTTAAGTGTTGCTTAAGTGCCCAAATACCAGGACCACTCTATATGCTATATATCTATGTATACTGTACATATCAATATCATATATATATATATATATATATATATATATATATATATATATATATATATATATATATAATTAATTTATGTTTTTGCAGTTATGTGCAGTACTTTGAGATCTCACGCAGTTCAACCAAATAATTAAATAAATAAATTACTAATAAATTATATAATGTAACATTTCATTGCATTTTTAATTATGCACTTCAAAAATAGTGTGTTGTAGGGGTTGTGGCATTAAATTCAAGGCTGTGTATTTTCAAGATTATCAAAATGTGCTAAAAGGATGTGCTAAAAGTGTTGTTAAAATCCTCAGTATTGGTTTGCCCGCGGTCGTGGATGTCTCTTGAGAACGGGAGGGTGGCGCTGCAGCCTCATGGACAACCAGTAGAGGGCACAGTTCTTCACTACAACTGCCATGCAGGCTTCCTATTGGAAGGTTTCAACATCTCTCACTGCACTAAACTCGGCAAATGGGATTCACCTAAACCATTTTGTGTGTGTGAGTATGTTCAGGGTTCTGTCATATAAAACAGACACAAATGTATGTTTTTTTTTAATCATATGAATCCTTCTCTTAACATGTGGCTCTATTTTATTTTCTTTTTCTCCTATAATTTGACCATCATTAGATGACAGGAACTATACAGGTAAGATGCAAAATGATCTCAAAGAGTTTATTTCTCATCCCAGATAGAAGATTTCCAAAGATTTCCAAAATACTGAAGTTTTGAGTGCGAAGTTTGTTTCAAAATAACCACACACAGAGCAGAGTCTGGTGTTTAGTATATTAGCATATGTAACATATGGGCTTCTGTTAAGAGTTTTGCGAAACACATAAATGTCTGTTTCTAAAATAATATACCTTTTCAATTGGATGAAATTTCTATCTTAATTGTAAAGATTTGTTTAACCACTAGGGGGCTGTATTTTACCATCATTCTTGAACAATGCCACATTAATTTTTTTTTTTTTTTTAAATAAAAATAAATAAATAAAACTATTATAATTGTAAGATTTCTGCATTTAATTTAATAGCAAAGTTATCAAATTAAATTGAGTAATCTTTAACAAAAACAAATAAAAAAGTAGGGTACAACAGGGCAAAAGGCTCCCTGGTGTAAAACGCTTCTTTTGATTTTATTTTTAGCAACAAAATAGCAACAAAAACTACCACAGGACTTTCCTAAACACCTGTTTGACACTATACTGCAAAATTTTCCTGATCCATAAGATCATTGTGTAATGTCTAAAGGTTGATTTTGAGGCAATTTGATCTAATATTATTTATATAATTTTTTATATTGCAAATTTATATAGCTAATTAATAGCTATATAGCTAGTTGCTAATTATTTGTCATTTTCAGTTTTGGTGATTTGGTTTAAGGTGATTATATATATATATATATATATATATATATATATATATATATATATATATATATATATACACACTAGAGGCCAAAAGTTTGGAATAATGTACAGATTTTGCTGTTTCGGAAGGAAATCGGTACTTTAATTCACCAAAGTGGCATTCAACTGATCACAAAGTATAGTCAGGATATTACTGATGTAAAAAAACAGCACCGTCACTATTTGAAAAAAGTCAGTTTTGATCAAATCTAGACAGACCCCATTTCCAGCAGCCATCACTCCAACACCTTATCCTTGAGTAATCATGCTGAATTGCTAATTTGGTACTAGAAAATCACTTGCCATTATATCAAACACTGCTGAAAGCTATTTGGTTTGTTAAATGAAACTTAACATTGTCTTTGTGTTTGTTTTTGAGTTGCCACAGTATGCAATAGACTGGCATGTCTTAAGGTCAATATTAGGTCAGAAATGGCAAAAAAGAAACAGCTTTCTCTAGAAACTCGTCAGTTAATCATTGTTTTGAGGAATGAAGGCTATACAATGCTTAAAATTGCCAAAAAACTGAAGATTTCATACAAAGGTGTTCACTACAGTCTTCAAAGACAAAGGACAACTGGCTCTAACAAGGACAGAAAGAGATGTGGAAGGCCAGATGTACAACTAAACAAGAGGATAAGTACATCAGAGTCTCTAGTTTGAGAAATAGATGCCTCACATGTGCTCAGCTGACAGCTTCATTGAATTCTACCCGCTCAACACCAGTTTCATGTACAACAGTAAAGAGAAGACTCAGGGGTGCAGACCTTATGGGAAGAACTGCAAAGAAAAAGCCACTTTTGAAACAGAAAAACAAAAAGTAAAGGTTAGAGTGGGCAAAGAAACACAGACATTGGACAACAGATAATTGGAAAAGAGTGTTATGGATCTTAACCCCATTGAGCTTTTGTGGGATCAGCTAGACTGTAAGGTGCGTGAGAAGTGCCCGACAAGACAGCCACATCTATGGCAAGTGCTACAGGAAGCGTGGGGTGAAATGTCACCTGAGTATCTGGACAAACTGACAGCAAGAATGCCAAGAATTATTGCTGCACTGGAGAATTCTTTGAAGTAGTTTAAGAAGTTCTGACATTTTTTTTTTCAAATTGTAATAGTACTTTTTCATGTTATTAATATCCTGACTATACATTGTGATCAATTGAATGCCACTTTGGTGAATAAAAGTACCAATTTATTTCCATAAGAGCAAAATCTGTACATTATTCTAAACTTTTGGCCGCCAGTTTGTGTGTGTGTGTGTGTGTGTATATATATATATATATATATATATATATATATATATATATATATATATATATATATATAAAACATCAACAACTGTCCAATAAGTGAAAGGAGAGTATTTGGGGTTAAAATCCTTCCTGTTGCAGGAGCTAAAGGCCCCTATTAAACACACTGTTTTTCTTAAGTGGAGGGAATAGATTTGTTATGAAGAATGTTCAAAGTGGGCTCACATTGACTGATCAAATAACAATGGAGATTAATTTGTTTATAGAATACTTGAGATGTTATGAAATGTCAAATGTGATTGAAATGAACAAGAAATTACGCACCCTTTTCTGAAGTGATTATTTTGAATAAGCACTACCTTAATTTGTTACTCAAAAACGTATATTGCTGTTTCAAAAGTATTTGCATAAGTTGACAAAAAACCATTGCCCCGTTATCTACACTATATCAGTATAACCCCCTGGGGGCCTTTTACCCCAAGTGAGGGAGCCTTTTACCCCAGATGGGGTAAAAGGCCCCCTCGCCACCTTTTTTAAATAAATGAATTTTTATTCAAAACAACCGTCTGTTGTTTTTTCTTTTCACATAAATTATGTTGCTCCATTGATATTCAATAAAAATATATGTATTTCTCAAATCTTGATACACTTTTTGACCAGAAAAAAGTTCATTTTCCTGTAGGTGTGCCTTTACATCAATTAGTGTACCCTATATATATATTAAGTTTTACTAAATTTAATTCTGTTAAAAATTACACATTTCAATTTAAAGGAATTTTTGATTATTTTTGCTTTGCATTGCATATTTCTAACCTCTAACTTGTTTTTCGAACAATTAATTTATGTTTTGCCCATAGAAACAGTTTAAATGTAAATATTTTTTGTCAGAACTCCCAGATTACAAGAGCCTTTGGCTTGCTCAATGGTGGCCTAAAGACAATAAAATTTAAGGCATGATTGAGTTATTCATTTAAACTGCACAATGAGGATTTTAAGACATAACAGCATCATTTTCTGTTACTGCATCATTTTCTTTAAAGATGCTTTGAAACAATGTGTGTTCTGAAAAGTGCTATACAAATAAAATTGACTTGACCTGACTAGATAACATTCATAGAAATAGGGAAGACTGAGCTGAGGCCATTTTTTCACTTCTGACTCATTTCTCACAGTGTGGGTTACTTTTGAAAAGTACCTACAGTTGAGCCACGTACCTTGAACAAAATCGTATTTATTATGTTCACTTGTTTACCCAACACCTAATACACAAATGGAATTTTGGAATTATCGAATTCGCAAACATAATTGAAACACACACAATCGAAAACAGGCATTTGAGCAATTGGACTTTTGACTAAAAACCTTACAGTTACTGAGATATAGCCATTGTGACAACTTCACCGTGTGACAACTAGCCCCGTTCTCCCCTATACTATTTCTTCATCTATCCCAAAATTCATCCACATTTTTATTATCATCCAATTATTATCATGCAACTTTCCCTGTCATATTACCTTCGAGTGCGAGCCCGCTCGATTTCTCTGCTCCATCAGATCATTACAACTTTAGCCAGTGCACAATTTTGAGTCTCCTCTCTTCCTTTTCTCTCAACCCCTTTGTCCTTCCTTTCATTTACCCTTATTCCTTTCAGCTCTGCTGATTATGACCATCAAGCAACGCAAATGCTCTCTCTCTCTGGCTCCCTGTGTTAGCTCACAGTGAGAGATCACCGCCTACATAGTGCACTCTCAGCAGGCTGAAGATTAACACTCGGCCAAAGTGTGCTGTTATGTGTGTGTATCTCTGTCCAGTGTGTATGCTTGTATGTATATGAGGTTGTGTGTGTATTTCTGCACAGTGTGTGTCTGCATAAATTCGAGCATGTGTGTGCGGGCTGGTGATTACATTGCTCTTCCCATGCTTGTTAAAGGATCATACAGCATAAAGGTGACCTTTTTGTTGCCAACCTTCTATAAAACCCTCTTTTACATTCCATAGGATGCAGATCTTCTATGAACTAGAACTGTCCTTGTACATAAAATCACATCCTATTTTAAAAGACTGTGTATTTATTTATCACATTAACTAGGGGGTAATTATATAGCCTTGCAGGAGGCACCTCAAGCCTTTCTTTTATTAAATAACAACTAAAGATCAGGAGTGAATAATTAATGACTGGCATATGGAGAGGGCAGATTCAAAGAGTGCTCCAAATGTCACAGCTGTGTCTCAGGTGCTGAGGTTTAGGAGTGGTGCAAGTCATCAATTTCAATAATACTGTCTTGTTTTAGAGTATTTAGAATGAATGGGTAAGGAGAGACTGAATACTGTAGGGGCATTCAAGCTGTATGAGTTGTCATTATGGGCAAGTACAAAGAAGTAGCCTACTACAAATAATATCTCATAGATGGATGGATGGATGGATGATTGGATGGGTGGATAGATAGACAGACAGACAGACAGATGGATGGATGGACAGACATGATAGATAGATAGATAGATTTAGAGTTTTGCATAATTTTGGTTTATTATGCATTAGCTGGAAGGCTTTTGAAAACTATTCTAATTCAGTGAAAGTGATTCTGAAAGTGATTCGAAAACTGTATGATTATTATGGATATACACCTTAACCCCCCCCCCCCCCAGCCTACCCTTCAGCTATATACAACAGCGCTGTTCATCTCTCAGAGCCTCAGTTCTCTTGTTGCCTGCTTTGAGTGCGGATCACTGCATTTGGTGGTCAATCCTTCCCCCTTTCCTCCCGGCGGATTAAAGGATTATGCCGCAGCAGAATTGCTCTTTTCCAATATTCTGACATTCCAATATTCTGATCAGATAATAGGCTCGACAGCTTTAAACTTTATCACGTTTCGCGAACGGCGCGGTAAATAAAGCAACGGCCGAGGAGAGGATTTGCGGAGCGCGTTTTGACCAAAAATGTCGCGCAACACCACCAGTTTTTCTCTTCTGTCGTGCAACATGAGCATAGCTGTACAAACCCACCGACTGTGGTTGTAAAAGGGCAAGAGACAGTAACTGCCAGATGCTGCAGTTGTTTCTATAGTCAATATATTCAAAGCGTAATCACTATAGTTTTGGGGTTTTATATTTTGGTGAAGCGCGCTCTAATAGTTTATTAAAGGATTGGTGTCGTGTGTATTCAAAACTGCCGAAAAGATGCAAACGACTCTAAAGATTCTAAAGATCCACACGATTCTAAAAGTTTCTGACGATTTCAAAGAGTCTAAAATATTCTGAAGATTCTAAAAGATTTCGAAGACTCTTAAGATTCGAAAGAAGATCTTAGACACCGCGCAAGAGGAGTTCAATAGCTCTAAGAGGTCAAAGATATGGCTTAAAGCGCTTCGACTCACACCAGTTATGAAAGTATCCCCTTATGCTTTGTGAAAAATATATAGCCCAACAAGTATTCAGTTTGTGGTTAAACAGCCTCCAATATCATATTGCGACAAGAGACCCACACACATTACGCGCCCTTTGCGCATAAAATTGGTCTTTTTGCGCGTAAAGTGTCCTGTGCCGCGGTTTTTCCGTGTTCAACTTACTGGATCCATCGCACGTGTGGATTGTATTTAGCATCTGTGGACAATTTAATTTTAAAGTGTATAAATAGCTAATTGGATTCAGATGGCACCGATGGAGCGGATCAGGACCTTGGACAGAGTTTGGAGGAGCGTGGTTCTCTTTTACGCACTGCTTATCTTTCTCTCCTGGCCATGTGCGATTGCAGGCAAGAAAAAACTCTACATCGGAGCTCTGTTCCCCATGAGTGGAGGATGGCCCGGTGGTCAAGCGTGTCTCCCCGCAGCTCAGATGGCGTTAGATCTCGTGAACAACCGGAGCGACATTCTGCCGGACTACGAGCTGGAGCTCATTCATTACGACAGTATGGTAAGCACTTGGCAACACTTTACATTTACAATGTCAAATTTACACATACTATATGTTATTAGTAATTTATTTGCAATATCAATAACAATACTGATATGATGGGTGAATATACTGTAGTTTTAAAATGTCAGTGCTGGACAGCTACCTCAAATATGTTTGACAAACTTTATATAGCATTGCTACATTTTTTAAATATATATGCATAAAAATGAAACTGGTCCAGCACATGTGCTTTTAGTGTAGTGGATTTGTAGTGGATTTCCCTAGAGATCATATTATGCAAAGTGAAAGTACAAAATCATAACTTACAAAGTATCTGCTGAAGAACTAAATATTGCAGAAAGATTTCTAATGTATTTCATGTCAATGTTAGACATCCATCATAAAACCAAACCAACCTTATTAGAGACAGAGACCTTGGCTTGCTTGCTTCTCAACTCATCTTAATTATAATGTAATGTGCATGCATTATGCCAGCAATAGTGTTTGTTCAATCATGAAGAAATGCACCATAGTTTAATTAATTTTATTTAGGGGCTTTTGGGTAAGTACTAGGGAAAGAAGATATACTATAGCTCTGTTTACCTTCCTTTAATTTATTAGTGTCATTTTACTTTATGCTCAAGAAGTGAAACATAGATAAGTACTAAACATTCTTTTAAGATGGCAAAAGTAATCAGCATTTAGCAGGTGTTTCATTAACGTGTGCATGATTGTATCTTGAGATTCAGGAGTTGGTGTCAAGTTGACATTGCAGTTGTTGGTACATTAATATTTCACAGCTCACTGCACGTGGCTGTTATCAGCAGCCTTTAAGGCTTCAGCTGCAGAAAGTAATTTGGATTCCCAAATATATACCCAAAGTCTTTCACCATGAATGCTTATGTATGCCTTTAGTGTTGTAGAGTTTGCTTCAAAAGTTTATTCTGTAGGGTATTTTGTCTGTTTATTTTTAAATAGGGATTTAAAATCCATTTCAAAATGAAGATTAATTCACTACGATATGCACCGCTGGAGTGGAACATTTCTCCTTGACTTCTGCAGATAAGTTGGTTGTCTTGATAACAGTTTCAATTCCTTCAGCACCCATAAAGATAGCGCAGTTAAATCAGAAAATCATTCTTTGTATATCTTCAAAAATGTTAGTGAGGTTTTAATCCTTTGACTACCATACCATAATATCTGATAAAAATATGTGCAAGCATATGCAATTGTGACATCTCTGGCATCACTGCCCAAGAATATGTAACACTTTGAAAGTTCAAAGTGGGGCAGTTCAGTGCCCCGATGTTGCATGACATTTCTAAGAACCCCTGTAATCAAGTAAACAGTTAAAGAGTGCTCTGACTGGACTGAAATGTGTTGTATCATGGTTGTGATTGGTGAACTGCAATCTGCATTGCAATCACACTCAGTATAGAGAAAGAATCAGGGAGAGGAAGGTTGGCATGGCAACAGACACTAGTGAAACCACAGTTCAAACAAACTTGCAACCCTGTAGATCGTGTAAGGATAAGGAGATGTTTCTGCAGACTCATGCATGAGAGTATGAGTAAGGAGAAAGATCTGCAGTACCTGTCTGATCACTCATGACCTTGCAGATGAACATTAACTTTTAGGCTGAGCGGAGTGCTCTGCCAGATAACCTGTATTGCATTAAAGGTATAGTTCAACCGAATCTAAGAATTCTGTCTTCATTTACTCACCCTCATGTCGTTCCAGACCCATTTGACTTTCATATTCCGTGGAAAAGGAGAATGAAAAGGCGATATTTAGCAGAATGAAGGGTTGTCCTCAGTGGTTGATTTGTTAAAGTTGTCAAAGTTATATACTTATGGGTTGTCTAAGGTGTTAAAAAATCTTTTAAAAATCTAGTTTAAAACACTTGTGTCATGTTCTCAGAAATGTAATCTTTGTGTCCAATTTTGCTTCATAAATTTTTGAAAAACCTTTATAGCATTTTCTACAAAAAATAGTTAAAACTTTAAAATTGTCATGTGGTATAACCATCAAGTAAAAAATATAATAATTCTTTCTTTGCACCTTGACTACATGAGAGTATAAACAATTTCATCATTCATTTCCAAAAAGTTTTCAAATACATTTTTCAAAGTAAAATTTATATATATATTATGAATTTTTGAGTCAAAAAATATCAAGTTTTCCCAAGGTTACACCACATGGGGGCCTGGGTAGCTCAGTGAGTTTTGACACTGACTACCACCCCTGGAGTCGCAAGTTCGAATCCAGGGTGTGCTGAGTGACACAAGCCAGGTCTCCTAAGCAACCAAATTGGCCCGGTTGCTAGGGAGGGTAGAGTCATATGGGGTAACCTCCTCGTGGTTGTGATTAGGGGTTCTCGCTCTCAATGGGGCACATGGTAAGTTGTGCGTGGATTGCGGAGAGTAGCATGAGCCTCCACATGCTGTGAGTCTCCACGGTGTCATGCACAACAAGCCACGTGATAAGATGTGCAGATTGACAGTCTTAGAAGCGTAGGCAACTGAGACTTGTCCTCCGCCATCTAGATTGAGGTGAGTAACTGCGCCACCATGAGGACCTACTAAGTAGTGGGAATTGGGCATTCCAAATTGGGGAGAAAAGGGGATAAAAAATAAATAAAAAAATGACTTGGACAAAATGTGCCATTTCATATAAATGTCAAAATAAATATCAGATGTTTTTAAAACTTCATGCTCAGTCTTGAGAGTCATGCTTAAAAAGTGGTGTAACAGTTGTTCTACACACAAAAGCGTTTTATGTGCGAAACCCCCAACATTTTTGAGTTAAAAATATGTACATGTTGTAACTGAACACTTGTCATAGCAATATCTTACATTCTGTTCTCTCTCTCTTTTTTTTAAAGAAAGACAAAAGATTTCCTTGCACTATTCCCTTGGCCATTTTTGAAAGTGCGTGAAACCTTCGAAAACTTGCATTACCTTCAGTGGCGTAACTTTCATGTGAACACTAGGAAGGACAAATCAACCCATCACTAAACTCCGACATACCGGCCAGTGTTTTCAGAAAACCGGTGTCTTTTCTCATTGGAGAGAGAGCTTGCGTGCTCATGGTTGCCAGATTGCGTGTCTAAAGCGTCACCCTGGCAGAATATTTCCTAACTGTTCAAATGACAAGATTTGATAGGGGGATTTCACCTATAGAAATCTGGCAACTTCATACATGTCGAAATCTAATTCTGACCAGCAAATCACCATTATTTGAAATCTGTTATTTATCAAATGTAGAAAATTAAATATTTTACTTGCATGATGAGTTCTAAGTAATACATGACACAATTGATCTAAAGGGGATGGTAAGGGGGGACGGTGGTTTTACAAGGGGGATGCTTTTTGGTATTTCTTGCAACAAGGGGGATGCCATGCCTTCACATCCCCCCTTAACCCAAGCCCTGGTTGTCCTGTCTGTAAAGGTAATAAAAAAATTTAAAAAATGTATTTAGCAGTTGCTTTTATCTCAAGCAAATTACAAATGAGGAAAAGCATAAGCGATTTGTCATACAGGAGCCAACAAAATAAGCAGTACCACAATTTTAAAATTGAATGAAAATATTGCAGTTTTGCAATACCAGAAATTAGTTTTCTAAAAATGTCAGCATATAACCTATGATCTACTGTAAGTCTCCATCTTTCAGTTCTAATATTATTTTAATCTTAATAAAAATTCAAGACATGGTGCACAAGAAGAAAAATGCAATAATGGAGAAGGCAGAGTGTCGACATTGTATAAATGTCAAAGTTTTAGTGCGCATTGGATACTGAAGAGCAGGTGTGAAGTGCTCAGACTCGTTGACATTTAAGCCAGCAGATATTTCCGGCATTCTCTCTTGATTGGGGAGCACTTCATACCTGAATGTGATTCTAATCAAAATTGCTTCTGGTGTCAGAAATGTAATTACAAAGGGAGAAAATCAAATTTGATGTGGAGTTTGCATTTAATTAATGTTCAAAGAATCTCAGGCATGTTGTGGCATTCTGTTAATCTCTCTCAAACAACCAATTATCACGCAGAGCAACATTTTCATAAAACATGAAAGTCACCCCCAAATTCCCAATTTCATTTGACATTTGTTAAATATTTATTTTATAAATGGGTGTTTTTATAACCCATGCCATGCCTTGGGTGCAGAATAAAGATCTTTTTTTAATTGTTTGTGAAGAATTTTAGATTTTCTGAAATGTGAGTGGTGCTAATGCATGCAAAACCTGCCAGCACAATGCATAAGTGGTTGCTAGAAGGTTCTGAGTTGTTGCTAGGTTGTTGTTAGGTTGCTGTCTCTATGATATTTTGGTTGCTATATTGCTCTGGTCTTTCCACCAATGTAAGTCAATGGGATTTGTTTTTTTGTGCCTGTTTTATCGTTATCATTCTAAAGTCCGATCACATAGTTTACTTAGTCCGCACAATATGATGCATCATTGATATCTATTGTATAAACGTTGTGATACAAGTTCAATATGCCAAAGTTCAATACTTATTGTTTGAGGTTTGTTTATATGCCTAACTTGAAATATCATGAAGTGATGCTTGCCTTAGCAATAATAATAACTGTTGCCACTATATTAGAATGATTTTGATTTCATTATATTTTCCCCTATAAAAATATTGCATTTTTATATTGACTTTTAATTCACTATTTGAACACAAAAGCCATTGGTCACCAGTGTTGGGTAAAGTTACTTTTAAAAGTAACTCGTTAGAATATTGCATTACTCCTTAAAAAAGTAACGTTATTAATTAAAAAGTACATTTTTATGGAAAGTAAAGCATTGCATTACTTTTGTGTTACTTCTGTGTAACTTTTTTCTCACAGCCACTTTCTCTTCTGCTGTGCTGTGCATTCCATACAAATAAGCCATGCATTGCATCCAAGAGACATTACAGGTCATACTAGCTACTGTACAACACTCATGTCAAAACAACATAGTAAACAAACAGATATTTAGAAATTAGGTCTACATGTCATATTTATAATAAAGAATCAATAACATGAATATGCATGATTTGTTTTTCCATCAACATGGCAGCCAGTATGAACAATGCAGAATAACCACTGTCTTACCTAAAGCAGCGAAGTCCAAAACTTGAACCTGCATCATATATGTCATCATGTGCTGTGCCCATCGACAATGTCAGAGTCAACTTAAGATGTTTTTCAAAAGTCAGGATAAAATTCTATGGGGAATTCCAGCCTAACATGTTCAAGAAATGTGTCTGATAATAAAATAATATTTTTCACATCTCAGTGCACGCTTGTTTTGAGTTGATCCAAGGTGCATACAGATGCCACTGGTTGACCGCATACAACTTGTTACTTTATTTAAAAAGTAACTCCGATGTTATGGTCTAAAATACAAAAAAATTGCGTTACTTTACTCGTTACTCGAAAAAAGTAATCTGATTACGTAACACACATTACTTGTAACACGTTACCCTCAACACTGTCGGTCACTATATGGAATTGGTTCTGTTCAGGGCCGTAACCACCATGGACCTTGAGTGGGACATATTCCCTCCCAAAATTCTGAATTTTGGTCTATAAATATGTATGTTTCATTTGATAGATCTTTAACATTTTACCTTTGATCCTCCCGTTATTGAATATTTGGTTACATCCATCCTTCAGATCTGTGCTGTCACTATAGCTAATTCTGAAACAAATCATAAGGTGTTCAGGAATCGTGATTTGCTTGAATTTTCTGTTTGTTTTTTCTTGAATCACTAACACCCCAGCAGGACTGGTCAGAGATGCTTCAAGTTGAGGTCCAGCTTGTGTGTGTGTTGGAGCAGATATTTCCAAGGACCCCCTTGCACAAATACACTCACCCTCTCCAGACTGTTGCCATGGATATATCAAAGCTCAGCCTGCAAACTTTGATCAATTATTTACCGTGACAGAGTGAGACAGAGGTAGAGAAAGAGAGAGAGAGAGAGACTGATGCCCTGATGAGACACTTGTGCCTTCTGTGTTTTAATTGGCATCTGTTTTATCCAGACTGTAACGAGAAGGATTTACATATCCATTGCATGCTTTATTCATTCGCATCAGGGTTTCAGAGTCGTAACATTGCAGCTTCAAGAAAACAAACCTACACTTGAAATTGAATGTACGGCAGAGCAGTGGATAAAGGTTCATTCAGAGTCTGAGTCATGGTAATGCTTGTGTGTGTTTTGCTCTGCTGGAATGAGACATTTAGCATTTGGTTCTCTATAGTAAACAAACGGAGCCATTGCTACATATTTCCCTAGCAGCTTGCGCTTTATGGAAGTTTTTATATTAAACCATCAAAAAATCTAATTGAATCACAGAATCTCTCTGTGTTTCTTTTTTATGTTTTGTTATGTAAAAACTTTTGGCGAAAAAGAGAGAGAATGGGAACAAAACAACATTTATCAGTATTTTTGATTGTTTTACAGTAGACATATCTAAACATCCATATTGGGACAAGTCAAAGTTGGTTTATTGTCATTTAAGTTTAAACTAAGCAGTGAAATGGTAAAATACTGTTTTTAATGACATGTACAAGTTTTAACGGGACATATAATAAAACCATTTTGATGTTTTATAAAAACTACAGTTATAACCAGTTTTGTTTTGGTTTAGTTTGTTTTGAAAAATATATTTCCCAGTAGGGTAAGAAAAAAACAATAACTCAAGACATTTTCTCTTAAAGCAATTTCTGAAAACAAGTTTTAATATCTCATACAATTGTAATGTAAAGCTATCTTGTTTTACTTTACCAAGACAAAAATAATTATTAAATATAGCTGCAAGCAGCGATGATGGGCCATTTCCACCCAGTGGCTTTCGGAAAACAATGCAAGGAGGACACGTGCATTTGGCATTTGACATTATTCTAAACAATTTTGAAGCATTTTGAGTAAATATAAGAGGACTATTTTAAAGTCTGTTGAAAGAGCCACACTTCTGCTGCCAGGTGGTGGTGATATGACTGTGACCCAAAATAGTCACATCCATGTGATTAGCCCTCAAGACTAAACAGACATCTCAATTTTGATCTAAATCACACACTGCACACAGAAGATATGAGACACTTCCTGTTTCCCATTTTTGCCATTAATTTAATGCCTCTTCATGGCAACACTCTTCAATATATCAAAAATCTGTTCACAATTTAGCATCTTCAATGTCTTGGTATAATATTTTCTAAATGTGGTGACAGTCTCATGAATCCCTTAGGAGGAGTCAGAGACTGCAATATTAAAACAATCCAAAATGGCCGACTTCCTGTAATAATTAATAATTAACTAATAATTATAATTATGATTATAGAAAATGAGAACTATATTTGTACCAATATGGTGACTGTAGATGAAAATGGGAGTGCTACAGAGGCCATCTTACATGCCCATTTTAATGGGGGCGCTACAGAGCCCCCCTACACACCCATGTGTGAACTTTTGCCCAGCCCTGATGGCTGACAACTCTGATGTGTGCAAAAGAGTTTTCACGGATCTTAAATACCCCAAAAGTACCGAAAACCTTGAAATGAAGAAGAAGAAGAATCCTTAGAAAAGCAATAGGGCCTCCGCACTTTCAGTGCTTGGGCCTTAATAAAATATTTTTTGCAGTGCAGGGCACATTTTAACCCATACTCGAATCTGTATCATCTTGCATTAAAGGGATAGTTCAACTAAAAGTAAAAATTCTGTCTTAATTTACTCACCCTTATGTAGTTTCAGACCTGTGTGACTTTCATTTTCCATGCAAGAAGGAAAAGGGGATATTTTGCAGAGTGGAGGGGGGTCCTTGTTTCTGTATCTGTAAATCCCCCAAATTTGGAAATAAAGGAAAAGTGCCTGCAATTTTTCATACAGTAGCCAACAATAAACTGTACCAGAATTTTACAATAAAAAAAAAAAATAATAATAAATATTGCAGTTATACAATACCAGATATCATTAACTGTTTACTACAAATGTGAGCAGATAACCTATGATCTAAGTATTCATCTCTCAGTTGTAATATTATATCGATATTAGAACTTGTTTTAAGAAAGTTTAGATATTTGTAAAAATAAAATGTGCAGGCCACATTTTAGTTCAGACTCGAACCTCTATCACCTTTGTGCACAGCTCAACATGTTTAAAACATTTGTAATGACCACTGTGCCACAGTTTTGACAGTTACACTGTGTTGAATGAGGCAAGAACTCATTAACCACTTCGCATACCTAGTCTTTTAAATGAAAATGTTCAGTTACCCTCTGTTAAAACAGACACAACAAACAAAGTCAGCATTAAGAAATAGAGAATTTTCAGCCTTTTTATCTGGCACTCAGTATTCTAGTCCTGAGACCTGCATAACCTTCAGGCCCCTGGGACTTAAAGAACATAAATGCTGTCCTCACATCAGGCGTCTTCAGTTCTTCTCGATGGCTGCTGCTATGAGCTCGTGTTCTGAATAAAGAGTCATCTGGAGAGACAGAGGAAAGCTGGAGCAACCTGTGAGCCACATGTGGCTCTTTGAGAAGTTTACTAGATTGATGATGAGTGATGTCTGATAATTTTTCAGCCAATGAATTAGACATGTTTCCTAAGGCAAGCATCACTATTACTATTACTCATACTTAATGATAGGGAAATTATTTATTTTAGGACAGAAAACAAAATGACAGTTGACGAATTGATACAGTTTAATGTTGGAACAGGTAAACCAGGAGTGGGATAGGACAGAAAGTAATGCGTAAACTCTGTTTTGAGAGTGTGAAATGAGCCGGGTCAGTTTTAAATCAAACAGGGATATGGCAAATCTAGATTTCCTCAACTTTTAATTCCATGACAGAGCGCCACTTCGTAAAATGTGCCTTTTCATCTACTTCCTTGCAAACACACAATCCCTTGCATTCTCACACTAAACACCTCATGCCTACCTAAGCTATTGCACAGAGTCTTGTTCAGTGATATTTTTAGAGGTCCAAAAGTGTTCCTGTCAGACTTCGTTTTTGAGGCCAGCACCATCTCATTAAGTTCTAACTTTAACGAAAATGAAAGTGTATTAGACAGTTCTGGTAATTAGGTGTTTCTGCTGATTGTCACCAAGGGCACAATCTCAGTGTGACTACATCTGCAGCATTCAAGCTTTCACCCCCTCATTTGTGAATCACTTCCTGCTGTATGTGTCACAGTGAACTGTAATGGAAAAGCACACAAGGTCTTTGGTCACAGCTACAGCTCGTGCACACTGCAGAGTAATGAGATGATTTTTCTGAGGCATCAGTTTCATGTTTCTATGCTGATTCCTTTGGTCGTTTATTTATTGTCATTCTCAAGTGTAGTTTTTACATCTTGCATGCCACAATAAAAAGGACTGTTCACCCACAAATAAAAACAAACTCAACCATAATTTACTGACCCTCATCTCTTTTTTAGTGCGATCCAGGAGAGGCCACTAAGCTGCTGTATGACCTACTGTACACAGAGCCAATAAAGATCGTCCTGATGCCAGGCTGCAGCTCTGTTTCTACGCTTGTGGCAGAGGCAGCACGCATGTGGAACCTCATAGTGGTGTGTGTGCCATATACATTTCTGTCTAACTCATTATATCTGTATTGATGATCACTGGTTTCTCTATACGCCTTTATTCAATAGTAGAACATTGAACTTCCATACAAAGCCAAAATACAGTAACTACGCCGACACTGAATCCGAGAAAAAATGGCTTTAACGTTTTTTGATTTTCCAGCCAAATGTGGATTATAAAATAGTCTCTGTTTTCTCTGAACCTGAGCATAGTTGAGCCAAACGTCTGTCACAGGACAGGTCATAGACTAAGAGGCCCATTTTTGATCATACAGTAACTACATTTTGACAAAATGTGTAGTTACTGTGTTTTGCATTGGCAGAATATTATATTGTTTCATATTGGGATAAATAAAGTCAAAGTTGGTTTATTGTCATTTAAGATTAAACTAAAGTGGTGAAACGTAAAAGACATGGACAGGTTTTAATGGGACATATAATTAAACCATTTTGATGTTTTATAAAAATTACAGTTATAACTAGAAGTAGAATGTTTTGTTTTGTTTTGTGTAAACATAACAACCTTTTGTTAGTTTATTGCTTTAAAAAAAAATTAAAATAAAACATTTTCAGTGTAGTATAAATAAGGATCTTAATTCAAGATATATTATCTGAAAACGAGTCTAGTTAAGATAATGTTATTGTAAAACAATACAAATATAATATAATATAATATAATATGCAGGTTTTGGCATAGATTTTAACTACAAGTAGATTATGGATTTGATTTGGATTTGTGATCTTGTTGACTTTATGAGAGCAGTTTGTTGACGGTTTGTATTGAAGAAGTTGACGAATAAAAACGGTCAAAAGAGGCTGTCAAGAAAGCCAGTGAACCAAAAGACAAATTGAGAAAAGGGATAAAAAGAATAAAATACACAAAGTACCCATAGCAATTTGGCAGAATAAGGATAAGCATTTTCTAATTATTCTCTTTAAATCAACTGCCATCCTCCGAGGACTGAACAATTTTGTTAAATAATGTTCATAAACCTGACTTTGAGTTTGAGTTTGACATTTTTCTTCATGTAAATTAGAGAAGTTGGAAAAGTGAGATTACTTTTAACGAACCACCTCTCTAGAGATGCCTGAAATACATAATAAGAGAGATAGCTTTTGAGAACTAAATTACCGTGTTTAAACGTTACGCAATATAGTTCAGAGAAACTTTGCCAGTGTTTTATTTCTCAAGCAACCTGTTTGAAAATTTTTGGGAAGAAAAAGTTACAATTCTGGTTAGCATTCCTCTGTCACACCTAACAAAGAATTCTAACATGAACAGTGGATGACAAAGTTAGTAGATTGACATATCTATTCAAGTTTTCACAAAGCTCTGACTTGACTGGGTTGACATTTACACTTCTTACAGTATGTGGAAAAATCTGAATCACTCTTTGCTCAGTTTTTTGTTATTTTCATGTGCATCAAATAAGGTCAGAAAAATTGCTGAATAAACATTTTCAATGTTGTCTTCCTTTCTCTCTAGTTCTCGTACGGCTCTAGTTCTCCAGCTTTATCTAACCGACAGCGTTTCCCCACTTTCTTCCGCACGCACCCCTCAGCAACTCTTCATAATCCTACCCGTGTGCGGCTCTTCCAGAAGTGGGGATGGACAAAGATCGCTACAATCCAGCAGACCACTGAAGTCTTTACCTCGGTCAGTCCTGCATGCAGAGCTAAATCTCTTTTCATTCTGCTCAGTACGGTCATATTGTGCTATTCTCAATTGCATAGACACTATAATATAATGATATAATATATTATAATTCTCACCATTTGAACACTTGTAAGTGTTCACACACCAATCAGAATGCTGTACCAGGATGTATAAAAAGGGCTACAGGGGAGTATAATGGCTTTGGAAAATATGGATTACAACAATACAGACATAGGTAAAGTTGGAGAAATAGGAGAGATGGAGTTGAAAGAGGTGACGGTGGAGGTGGAAGAGGTGGAGGAGATGAAGGTGGAGAGGAAGAGGAAGGGGTTTGAGTGTGTAATGATCGTTCAGTGTATCTGTGAGGTTGATGGTTTTGTGAGCCATTTGAAGGGAAAGTTTAAAAGGTTGAGGTTTCAACAATTGAGTTTGAAGTTTTGATTTTGTGGTTATCATTTTTGAGATATGTTTTATAGGTTTCAGAGAATGTGTCTTAGCACTTGAGAAAACTTTAAGATTGTGTGTCTTTCTGATCTGGTGCCAAACATGATTTTTGCATTAGCTCATTATAAAGTCCTATAAATTCAGAGAAACCAAGAAATTTACCATCTTTGAAGGCCGCATCCACACTAATCCATTTTTATTTGAAAACTCAGTTTTCAATTTCCTAGCATCATTGTTTTCCAAAGTATGCGGTAATGGAAAGATTTTTCGAATCGCTCTATTTTCAGTAGAGGAAAACACTGCTCTATTGTGGATGAGAGGCATAAATGTTGCAAAATTGATGCGTTTTCAAACGTAAAAATATATGTGTGCATGTGGCCTAAGTCTTAGTACTTTGCATGTAAGATTTTAATGCTTTCCTTCGAGTATCTGTTGGATTTAAAGAAGATATGTCATTAAAAGAATGTAGAATTTTTGAATTTTCACTGACCTTTGGAAATAAAAGAGTTCAATACTGTAATGTTCAGATGTCAAAACTTTCTCCCCTGTCCATAAAGACCACTCATTGACAATAAACGGCAAAAATGGCTTGTTCTTAATATACATGTGAAGAGGATGTTTACATAAAGGTCTTAAATGTGCACTCAGTCATTTCTATGCATGTCGTCTTGGACTTACACTGACCCCTTGTGGTGTGGATGCAGCATCATTCAAACGCAAAAGTTTATAGTAACCAGTGCCATTGTAAAAATTCACTATACACAGTCAGCCATGATTAATTTAATCCATGAGTGAATGTTTCCAATAACAAGGTGGTTACTGAGATTGAGTAGTATTCAGCTGGTCATGTGATTCTATCATGGCCCTATGAGGATACTGTGTTATTATTTATTCACCCTGTTAATTCCAAACCTGTATCACTTTCTTTCTTCCGTAGAACACAAAAGGAGATGTTAGGCAGAATGATATTTCACAATCTCATTTCACTTTTGTAAGCTATGTTTCCATCCAAGTTGAGAATTTAATTTATGCGAAAAACCGTAATATTGCAAAAACAATGTGCGAATAAAGCTGCTTTTCCATCCCATGTTTTCAAAAGAACAAAGTTATCAATTCCAGAGAAATTGTAGCCACTGTGACTCTTTTATTGATTAAATACTCGTGGTTAAAGCACACAGACAAAATGCTGTAAAGAACTTCGTCTCATGTCTTGCAGCGACAGCACGTCACATAGTTCTGGGAGCGCTATGCGTATGTGTTCCTCCATCCTTATGTCTTTATCTTGTTAAAAGTGTCAATAAACCTGCTTTTTGGCACAGTTTAAGTTTGTATTCAACTGATTTGCTCTGCAAACTCTTTGCAGGCTTTGGATTTTCTAGACACCATTATTTCAGGTTGACCATAGCAACAGTTCAAATGCTGGTCCGCTGGTTCATCCAGTTATGAACGAGCTATAATCCAGTCACATTACTTTTTTGATGCACATCTTACATTCCTAATACATTCAATAGGAGTTTAATCGGTAAATGTGTTCCATCATAGTTTATGCGCATTTCTTCTTATTGAATAAAAAATGTATCCACCTCAAGCGAGCATATACATTTTTTATGCACATTTTGGAGATTTTATTCACATCTTGGTGTTTCCATCCAGCAGTTTTATGCGATATCTCAAAATGCGCATAAAATATGTGGACGGAAACGCAGCTATTGAATCTTTTTTTCCATACAATGAAAGTGAATGGTGAATGAGACTGAACCTTCGGCCTAACATCTCATGTTGTGTTCTGTGGAGGAAAGAAATTCATATGACCAACATGAGGGAAAATAAATTATTACAGAATTTTCATTTTTGGGTGAACTAAAACTTTAATTCTAAGGGTCATAGAGAGAATTTGTGGCACACAAAACCTTGAGTAACATAAATGGAACTAAGGAAAAAAATTAATGATATAAATATTTATAGGATGACCCCATTTAAAGGAAGTAATTTTCAGAAAAGTGTCTCACTTTTTCCCTAAACTGTTAGCAAGCTCAATGACCCCTTTACTCAGAGTAAGGTTAATGCCTGATACTGAGTGGCAAAAACCATGGCTGATTATTCTCTCCTTAAGCACTGATGGACTTCTAGAGTCATTTTTCTTCATGTTGACTGCTAAAAATATGAACTAAGCCATAAGTCTCTCATGCATCGATTCAATATTGAGCTAGTGTAATCCAGCCAGACTAATGATCTCTTCAGAAGCTCATCGCTTTTTCACAGTTACTTTCATCCCAGTCTTTCCCTCCTGTTAATATCCACCATCTTCTCCCAATTCATTGATGTCGGCAGTCTCAACAAGAAAATGAGCTTTAGTTACAGTATTCGATGGTCTAAATAATTGAAAATCACTGAAAAAATGTATATACCGCAATCACAGACGTTCTAATCTAGATGGGATTAGATTCCTCTGAGGACCACTGAGTTAGCTGAAAACCTTTTTTTCTGGAATTTTTACTGGGGTTGTGTGAAAAAAACACAGACAGACGTGTTTGATTCAGACAGGATATTATACAGTACAAAGTATGTCTGTGAAACACAAATTTCCCTAAACTCCTCAGGGAAAACTTGTCCTGTCCAAATAGGGCTCATGTGTTGATTCTTGTGTTCAGCAGTCTTTAAGGGATAGTTAACCCAGAAATGAAAATTCTGCCATAATTTACTCAACCTCATGTTGTTCCAAACCTGTATGACTTTCTTTCTTCAATGGAACACAAAAGGAGATGTTAGGCACAAAGTTAGCCTCAGTCACCAACATGAGAATGAGTAAATGATAATAGAATTTTCATTTTTGCATGAACTATCCCTTTAAACCCAAATTTACCATACATTTAAACACTATTCTATTGCTGCCTTGAAAAAAAAGAGGTATTTCTGTCTTTTTATTTTTGTCTCTCTTTTTCCACACTGTTTTCTTCTTCCATTTCCATTACTTCATTGTCTTCTACTTTGGTATACACTCTGACCATTCATCTCACAACCCCCATTTGTTCCCCTCTTCTCCTTTCTTCCTTTCATTCACTCCTTGATCTTTTTATGCGCTCTCTTCCTGTCTATCCTTCTCTCTCCCCAAACATCGCTCCTGTCCTGTCACTTCCACTGTCTCACTCTTCTCTCTTTTTCTCTCCAGACGTTGGATGATTTGGAAGAGCGAGTGAAGGAGGCTGGCATTGAGATAAGCGTGAGACAGAGCTTCCTCACTGATCCCGCGGTGGCTGTCAAAAACCTGAAGGTGCTTTGATGAAAAATGTACCAGCCGCTCTCTTCCTCTGCTCAGCCCATGTTGGTTAGCTAGCTTGCAGGCAGAGCGCATGAAAATCTTATGCGAAATAAATCAACACTCTGAATAATTGGTCCCTGTCGTCAGATCGACTAATGGCTCACTTGCTGTCTCAGTTACTACCAGTAGTGTAGTCTAGGGCATACGTAGGCATATGCATATGCCCACCTATCTTTCTTAGGATTTTGCGTATGCCCACCTAAAATAAGTGATGATACATATGGCCACCAGAACAACGAGTAGGCTTTTGATCTGGAACTTTTAATCTACTAACGCGATGCCGCAGCACCACTGAGTGAATTGTATTTTTTATTTTATTTGAAAAGTGTACAGAGATTCTCACTAAACGCGTACGGAGCTGCGGGAGGCGGGAGCGCAACTAATGGTCCTTCATAAATTCACAGTATGCCCACCTTTCCAGACACTACTACACCACTACTGACAGTTATCATTGCATAGTTAGGCAGCCTTTTATACTGAACAAATGCATTGCATGAAGATCACATAAGAATAGGACTTGGGCTGGGCTAGAAATTAAATCTCAGTATTTTTCAGCCTGTTGATTAAAATTCAATTCAAATTGATATTTAATTAAGGAACATAATTTCAACCAATCAGCCGCTGTCTACAGTTAAATTCAAAATGTTTAATGCAAGAAGTTAAATACAGTAAAAACCTAGTTAAAAGTAATCAAGGCATGTTGTCCATGCTGTGTTTTGCTTAATGTATATATATGAAAGAACAATATTTAATCTGAGGCTATTTGCACTAGACACTAAGCATCCAAACGCATCAAGATGCGAACACACAGTGCAGGGGCATCACTGCAGTGTGTTTATTGTGTTTATTTAGAGTCCCACACACACTCTACACCAATTCTACCCCTACCCCTAACCTTCCCTTACAAAAATTAACCATGGTTTTACTTCAATAACCATAGCATAACCATGGTATTTTGTAGTGAAATCATAGTAACATAAAATTAAACATGGTTAGGTGCTGTTTACTCCTGCAAATAGTCACTCCATTATATTTAATCATTGTCATTTAAATGCATCAATAGTAACAAACACCAATATTTATCTACAAATATTTTACTAAAACATATATGAACATATATGAAATATACCAAAAGATACGTTTTGAACTGTTTAAACTGATTCGTTGGAGTGAATCAAACTTACCAACTCTAATAGCATTTTTCCATATAAACTGAGATGCTAATGATATAATATAATATAATATAAAATAACATACATGTATATATTATATTATATTAGAATATCAATCTCTTAATGCTCTATTACAAGTTGTTAAGGCAGGATTTCGACTATAACCTGTAGAAAATTTAATGGCCTAATAAAAAGCACATTAAAATCATTGCAATAACCATGGTGCCATTTCATTTTACAATAGATCATCAAAAAAATAATTGCAAATACATTGCAAATATTCAACAGCCTTCTAAGATATAACTTCCTTTTTTGGCATATACTTAGGCTTATGACTAAAATATTTAGCCCAATATTAAATAATATATTTATTTATGTATTTTTTTATTTATTTTTTGAAAATCATTTGCAAAGTGTAATTAGTGTTATGTCATAGTGGGAAAGTGAAAAGTCCAGTCCAGAAAAACAAAACAAAACAAAAACTTGCTGTTTGTTGCCAATTGTCTGACATTTCTTTCTCTTTTTGGCTTTTTTCAGACAGGCAGCAAAATCAAATTTTTTGGAATATTGACTCCAATCCGTTTAACAAAAAAGCAAAAAACAAAACATATGAAATCCGATTTTCCTCAAATCTCATTCATATGTTGTTTGAAATCCGATAAAAGCTCCAGTCGAAAGATCAGATTTCAATTATTTTTTCATCATTCGGGACATGATAGGTATATAAGGTCATACTGTACACAGATTTCATCATTTACAAAATGACAATATGTACAGTCCTAAAGATTAATGTACTGGATTAATGTACTGTGTGAACAAAAAAGTCTTTGTTGTCTCTGATATCTTTCCAGCGACAAGATGCTAGAATCATCGTCGGCCTCTTTTACGAGACGGAAGCCAGGAAGGTGTTTTGCGAGGCAAGTTACAATTGTGGTTCCTCTTGTGTGTACAGTAGATCTGAGCTGTCAGTGTATTCAGAATCAATTCAGCACAATTCAGTTCGACTTGAGTTAACTCACTGGGGCTTAACTAAGATTAATATTTGAATATGATTATTACTTAAGCGCAGATCTTCCAAACATGGTGTCATCTTTGGCAGGTTTTCAAAGAGAAACTCTATGGTAAGAAGTACGTTTGGTTCCTCATCGGCTGGTACGCAGACAACTGGTTTAAGATCAAGGATCCAGCTATCAACTGCACAGTGGAGAACATGACGGAAGCCGTGGAAGGACATGTCACCACTGAAATTGTCATGCTAAACCCGGAGACTGTCCGCGGTGCCTCCAACCTGGTGAGTAAATCATGATGAGCTTTTAGAATATATCAGAGAATGACTAATGACTAAAGTGAATGCTTTCTGTATGTAAAAACCATGTGGCCTATTAAACTGTCAATAAGGACTTCAGACATATCATGATGGAAGTATTAATTAAGAAATGGAATGATATTTTGCAGTATTAGGGATTATTTTTGACTTGGGCTAATTAGCATCTTCCAGATAGCAACTACATAGCAATACGCACCTTTTTAAAGTCTTTAAATTATATAATTATAGTTGCATTTTTAAATTTGAATTAGAATTGAACATCCCTTTAAAGCTTTCTTACCTATTTTAAATCAAATTATTGTGACCAACGTCATGATGGGGACATTAATCCTTCAAAATCACACACAGACATCCCAAGAGTTCCAGGCCCAGCTGATGTCACGTCTCGGGGGGAAGAACCCAGAAGAAACTGGGGGCTTTCAGGAAGCTCCACTGGCATATGATGCTGTCTGGGCCCTCGCATTGGCCTTAAATAAAACCGTGGCCCCTTTGAGGGCCAAAGGCTGGGCATTGGAGGACTTCAACTATAACAACAAGGAAATCACTGCTGAGATATACCGAGCCCTCAACACAAGCTCGTTTGAAGGAGTCTCTGTGAGTTGGCAATTAACTTTTCAAAACATTGAAAGAGAAAAGCTGTGAAATATTAATGAGATAAAATACTCCACATGTTCATTTTCCAGCCCTGTTGGAATGACACTCATCAGTCTCAAATGTTCCTATTTTCATGATGCAAACAATGAATCCAAGTTTAAACTTGCATGATAACAGGATGATTCAGCCTCCATTTTCCAAAGATTTTGCCTTTTTTTATTTCTGTTTTATGTATTTTGATGATATTGTGGTATGTACTTTATATTTTATAAACAGGGATTCTTGCATCTTTGCATGTCTTGTAGGGTCATGTCGTGTTTGACGCTCAGGGTTCCCGAATGGCCTGGACTCTTATTGAGCAACTGCAAGGTAGACATTATGTTAAAAGGAAAAAACTTATTTTTTGTGTGTGTAGTTTTTAACCTTTTACAAATACCATCACAAACCATCAGCTGATAACTTTTAAAAGCATAACCAAATGATGTTTTGTAGTCTGTTTTGGGTCATATTCCACTAGGATTTAAAGGAATATACCAGGTTCAGTACAAGTTAAGCTCAATCGACAGCATTTTTGGCATAATGTTGATTACCACAAAACTTTATTTTTTCTTCAAAAAAAGCAAAAATCTGGGTTACAGTGAGGCACTTACAATGGAAGTGAATGGGGGCCAATCTGTAAACGTCAAAACACTCACTCACAAGTTTCAAAAGTATATCCACAAGACAAACAATATGTGTTTTAACATGATTTTAGTTTGATAAAATAACTTACTAACATTTTCTGTGTAAAGCTGTATCATATTCTACAACTTTGTTGCCATGACAATATAATGCCGTAAACACTAAAACCCTAAAACGACTATTAAAATGATGATTCAAACAACTTTACAGCTCAAATAGTAAATTTTTTTAAACAAAAGAATTAATGTAAGTGCTTTTATAAAATTATAAGCTTCTCATTTCTGCCTTTAAACCCTCCAAAAATTGGCCCCATACACTTCCATTGTAAGTGCCCCACTGTAACCTTGATTATTGCATTTTTTTTAAAGAAAAGGAGAGATGAGTCGAAATACATTTTTGTGGTAATCAACATAATGCCCCAAATGCTGTCAATTGAGCTTAACTTGTATTGAACCCACAATAGTCCTTTAATGGTTTGCATTGGTCCCCTATCTGTCACTCACTCGACGTTGTGTCGATGTAGTGACACTAAGGGTCACTCTTGGGAGCCCCAAACACCTCTGCTTTTTTGAAAAAAGGCCAATGAGAATTGGCGAGTGGAATTTGCATGCCACTCCCCCGGACATACGGGTATAAAAGGAGCTGGTATGCAACCACTCATTCAGATTTTCTCTTCGGAGCCGAGCAGTTGTATTCAGTGCACTGAATTCAATTCCCTCCAAAGACGCACCTCAAAACTGCTGGATTTACGGCACATTTCAGCGGCTTCTCCCCCTCTGCACCTGTGGAGTGCAGAGAACGCCCCTGGGTGCTTCGGCAGAGCGAAAATAAGAGAGTATATTCTAAAAGAGTATATTTTCATTCACAAAAAGAGTGGCACACACGGAACGTCTTTTTAAAGATGCCTTTCCGTTTGTGTGTTATTCCTGGTTGCGGTCGTTATCACTCCGCTTCTGACGGCCACGATCGCTGTTTTACGTGTCTGGGCACTGCCCATGTGGAGACATCGTTCGTGGATGAGTCATGTCCTCATTGCGAGAACATGACCATGGGAACGTTGCGGTCGCAACTTTCTTACGAAAGCAAGCCACCCCAGCGGCTCCCCGCACTGGTCCTTCTACCAACGGGTTTGAGGCCGCGTTGGTTAGCACTGTGGGTGATTTGGGGATATTAATGGGGCCACTTCCACCGGGTATCCCCCCACGGACCTCCCATTCCCCAGCACATTCGCTCACCCCGATCGGGCTCTCACATGAGACCACCGGCTCGTCTCAGTGCGAGTTCGACTTCTCATTTGGAGCTCGGGAAGACGATGAGTTATCGAGCGCAGCATCGGAGAGCGGGTTCATCCAGTCTGACGCAGAGGCTTCGGCTGGGCTTCCTCCTTCGGGAGCGGTCGCCCAGTCTCACGCCGAGGCGGAAATGACGGACATGCTTTCCCGGGCGGCCGCGAGCGTTGGACTAGAGTGGAACCCTCCACTCTCCCCTGAACCCTCACGGCTCGACGATTGGTTCCAAGGCTCAGGGCGCTGCCCACGGCCACGCCCCACCCTGGTCCCTTTCTTTCCGGAAGTGCATGAGGAGCTGACAAGTTCGTGGGAAGCACCTTTTACTGCCCGGTCCCGGTCTTTCAGCTCCCCCGCTCTCACTACCCTCGATGGTGGAGCGGCCATGGGGTATTCGGTGATCCTTCGGTGGATAAGGCGCTGGCGGTGCACTTGTGTCCGCAGAGCGCCGCCACCTGGCGCGGGCGCCCGAAGCTCCCGTCTAGGGCCTGTAGGTTTACGTCGTCCCTGACGACTGTGGCCTGCGGTGCCGCTGGACAAGCCGCCTCCGCTCTGCACGGCATTGCTCTCCTGCAAGTACACCAAGCCAAGATGCTAAAAGAACTGCACAAGGGTAGTTCCGAACCGGGATTGATGCAGGAACTGTGCTCGGCGACCGACCTCGCTCTCCGGGCGATGAAGGTCACGATGTGGTCTCTCGGGCAGGCGATGTCCACCCTGGTGGTCCAGGAGCACCACCTTTGGCTCAACTTGGTCGAGATGGAAGAGGAGGACAAGGCACGGTTCCTTGATGCCCCCATTTCTCAGGTTGGCCTGTTTGGCGACACCATCGAGGACTTTGCCCAGCAGTTCTCTGTGGTGAAGAAGCAGATGGAGGCCTTACAACATATCTTGCCCCAGCGCGGCTTAAAAGCCTGCACCCTGTCTACTTGTTGCTAAGGGCATCCTCCTGCAGCAACAACACCATCTCGCGGCCAGCCGCTAAGAACCCGAGGAAGGCTTCAAAGCCCCCCCAAGACGGGCGACCCAGGGGTGAGGAGACCTGCTTCTCTGGAGCTGGTCGACAGACAACTCCATCCCCCGGTGGAGGGCTGGGAGGAGAATCTTTTGTCACCGCATGCCCAGGAGGCTGCGGCACCCAAAAGCCTGACAAAAGAATGGTTTCCTCGTCTCCTGGGTCACATGTCCGGTGCGCACGGCTGTCGTCATGACCACTGTCCACCATCCCCTGTGCGGCAAGCTGTGGCACAAACACGCTCAAACGGGATTGGTTCCGGTGGACTACGGGGACGAGATTCCTCCTCCCCCTCCTCGGCCAATCTTATGGTGGGTGGCAGGAGCCAGGTAAGTGCTTTGATGTCCCTGGACTCAGCACAGCCATGGGGCTTGAATCCCCTCGATGTGGCACCTCGAGCTCTGCCCCGCCACGAGGCCCAACCCGCCGGTCCGACATCCTGATCATTCCCTTGGTCCCCCTTGCCCGGAGTTTGAGTGCGTGGCTCGTGCTTTCCAACCCGTCACGATGGCTGACCAGGACCGTCCGACTCGGCTACGTGATTCAGTTCACCAGGCGCCTGCCCAGGTTCAGCGGCGTCTGCTTCATCTCGGAGAAGGGCGAGAACGGCGCTACCTTGCGTGCAGAGATTGCTACCCTTCTGTGCAAGGGCATGATAGAACCTGTCCCTCCAACTGAGATGAAGAAAGGGTTCTACAGCCCTTACTTCATCGTACCGAAAAACCTGGACCTGCGAGTACTGAACCGGGCTTTTTACAGACTCCCGTCCAAGATGCTGACACAAAAGCACATTCTAACGAGCATCCGACATCAAGATTGGTTCGCGGCGGTAGACCTGAAGGATGCGTACTTCCATGTCTTGGTCTTACCTCGACACAGACCCTTCCTGTGGTTTGCCTTCGAAGGCCAGGCATACCAGTACAAGGTCCTCCCCATCGGCCTATCCTTGTCCCCTCACATCATCACGAAGGTCGCAGAGGCAGCCCTTGCCCCGCTAAGGGAAGTGGGCGTCCGCATCCTCAACTGTCTCGATGACTGGCTAATCCTAGCTCACTCTTGAGAGTTGCTGTGCACACACAGGGACCTCGTGCTCCGGCACCTCAGCCGACTGGGGCTTCAGGTCAACTGGGAAAAGAGCAAGCTCTCCCCGGTTCAGAGCATTTCTTTTCTCGGTTTGGAGTTGGACTCAGTCTCGATGACAGCGCGCCTCACGAACGAGCACGTGCAGTCGGTGTTGAACTGTCTGAAGGTGTTCAGACAGAGGACAGCGGTTCCACTGAAACTTTTTCAAGGCTCCTGGGGCATATGGCATCCACCGTGTATTGGTAGGCACGAGCAGGTAAGTTCCGGGACAGCTGGCCAGGTGCTCCACATGTGCTGGTTCCCTGAAGGCGACCCCATGTGATATCTTCTGCAAAATCGTTTCCCTGTTGGCAAACTGTGTATCCTCAGGCAGAGGCCCCTCTGCCCCGGTCGCCATGCTCTGTAGAATCTCCTCCCCCTTCGGGTAGGGCCTACCATGGGACCTCTCCACATGACATACTTCCGACAAGACTCGGTAAGACCACTCAAAATACCCCACCCCCCTTTGGGTGGGGTGTGGTCTCCGTGGTGTCTTCCCCTTTGGAGGGACACCCCCCGATGCAGACACTTATGGCTCCCAGTAGGTTAACAAATTCCACTCTTTTTGGGGAGAAAAGAGAGAGAAAGATGCCTCGGCTAGCCTGTCCCTATCGTTGGGCAGTCGACTTGTTCCTGATGGACCGTTCAATGCTCATAAGAGCATTGGGGGAGGTTACATGACGGCCTGGTGTGCTGGCTACGAGGCACACAGCGGTCTGCCCATCATACACTACCAGTTCACGTAACACAGTTCAGATAGTTGTGGCATTTTGTATAGGGACCCCTAGTGTCACTACATCGACACAATGTTGAGTGAGTGACAGATAGGGAATGTCCTGGTTATTTTCGTAACCTCCGTTCCCTGATGGAGGGAACGAGACATTGTGTCCCTCTTGCCACAACGCTGAACCACCTGCTGAAATGGCTGGGACCTGGTCTCGGCTCCTCAGCACAAAACATGAATGAGTGGTTGCATACCAGCTCCTTTTATACCCATATGTCCAGGGGAGTGGCATGCAAATTCCACTCTGCAATTCTCATTGGCCTTTTTTCAAAAAAGCAGAGGTGTTTGGGGATCCCAAGAGTGATCCCTAGTGTCACTACATCGACACAACATCTCGTTCCCTCCATCAGGGAACGGAGGTTACGAAAGTAACCAGGACATTTCCAGTATAGATATGTATTCACTAGAGATAACATGCCACCAACAGAAGTCAACACATTACCAGTAGAGACCCACAGGGACCATTAGTCACCATCAAAACCAATATAATTCCTATTGTAACCAATTAAACTAATTATAATTTTTGAGAGGGCTTGTAATTCTTTTTTCAACAGGGATGTTATCAAAGTAAACAAGGAAATATGGAAATTATGTGGAGACCAATATAAAGTTAAACAAATCCCAACCATATATGATGGAACAATTTATTTTTGTCTACAAAACTAATTTCAAGCATTTAAGCATAAGCCTTCAGATCAATAGATTTTTAAGGTCAACATAAATTCAGTCAAGTGTGTCAAAACATTTGACTGGTAGTGTATATTTCACATACTAGACAGAATTATGATGTTTAGAGTCATGAGAAAAATGTCAGAGTGAGAAATGATCATTGTTGTTTCACTTTCCTTTTCTCTCAGACTTTGGTCCTTTTTCATTTCAAATCTTACCTTTTTTTTCTCAGGTGGCAGCTACAAGAAGATTGGATACTATGACAGCACAAAAGGCAACCTTTCCTGGTATGGAAACGATAAATGGATCGGTAAGAGAAACCTGTCCGACTCTTCTCGACCAGACAGCTCAGTCCATTCCTCTCCTGTCACCTTTCACATCCGCACACCGCCTGCCAAGATTGAGGCTTACCAAGATTGATTTCTGTTAGCTTGACAAAGCCCTGTCCCCCTCTTTAATATATCGCTAACAATTAGCTGTCCTTTCTGCTGGTGAAGGCCATACAGGCTCCAGAGAGCAGAGTGGTGCGGTTCACAGCGACATTGACCTTTGTGCAATTCATTGAATTTCTTGATTGACAGACTGGTATTGATGAAAGCAGTGGGCGGTGCAGTGCGAATAAAATGTAAAAGTATGATGATGCCCTCCAACATATGAAAAAGTATAACGTAGGAAAGAGTACAAAATTCAAAAAGTTATTTAATTTTCAGACTTGTGACAAAGGCTTTGTGCAGACAGGCAGAAAAAATCTGATTTGTTGGCATGTCCCGCTCAAATCCATTTAGTTGTTTATTGACTGAACAGCAGATAAAAACACAGTGACTCTGATCTTTTGAAAAACCTGATCCAAACTACATCCATATGTGATTTTAAGTAAAATTTAAGATGGATTTTTGGAAATGTGTTTGAGTCTAAACTGTCAGATCAGATTTTTAAGTAATTTTTTCCCTCATTCAGGACACGACGTGACTGTAACATCACATGCAAAGCACAGTAGTCTCTACAGCTGTGTATAAATTCTAGGGATGTCCCGATCCCACGCTCATGTGCTGGATCTTTTAAAAATTAATACCATCTGACGTACGAATGTCATTATGTAAACATTCAGCCCACAAATTAAAATCACATTATGTCCTGGTGAAATTATTTAACCGCAAAAGCTGTGATTTAATGAGATAAATATATAGTGTGCATGTAATTCAAATGTGAGCGCTTGTGAATGTGTGGAGACAGTGTTGTGCTGATACCGGCTGCCCATACCTTTTAAAGCTCCTCCTTTGCACATACAGGGAAAACACCATCAAGAGCATAGCACGCTCTGTTTGTAGCCAATAACACTAAACAGCTTGCATATTTGCATGTATGTAGCGTAAGGCACATACAGAGTACATCCCTATTTACTGAACATCATGATGGCACCGCAGATGGCTGCCTCGATGTGGAGCGCTCCTATTGTTTTGTTGTTTTTGTTTGTTTGTCCTGTGTTTAGTAATCTTTTTTTCCAGTCAGTTTTACCAGAGA
>NC_059382.1:9515000-9615000 GCF_019703515.2 Myxocyprinus asiaticus
CTTCATTCTTCACCCTGGAGTTTTAAGGCAGAAATAGTATTATTGCTAACGGCATCACAAGACTGCAAAATATACAACCAATTGCTCATCAGGGAATAATGTAACAAGAAAACATTGTTCTCTCTCTCTCTCTCTCTCTCTCTTTTCCATTCTATCCCTAACTCACTTTACCGTAACTCTTTAAACCTTAACTTTGTGTCTCCAGTTCATATTTTCATTGTTACAACAACAACGAACCTAGTGGTGTAGTGTTTGCATTATTTAAATCAAAGGTGCTCAGTGGCACTCCTGACGGGATTGTCTGCGGCAGAGTTGTTATGGACTAATTTTGCCACCCTTCTGGCACTGCCCCTGGTTGGAATTAATCATTAACATTTTACTTTGTGGTTGCCGGGTGTAGATTTTGGAGGAGATGATGCAGGAGATTGACTATGACCATGACGGGAAGATTTCTCTTGAAGAGTGGGTCCAGGGTAGCCTGAACACCTTACCTCTGCTGGTGCTGCTTGGACTTTAAACTGTGATTACTGAGTGTACTTTATATCTTCATATGTATTTGTCTGTCTGCCCAACAGTCCATCCATCCATCAATCCATCCTTGAATAAGAATTCAGCTCAGCGGTATTTGCCCACTAGATGGAGACCTCCACTCATATTAAATGTCTTGTAGCTCTGTCAGCTATAGCTTGTTGTCTGATAAATGCCCAGTATCGGCATGGCGTACTGTTTGCTAAAGATGCAGATATGAAAATGCTTTTTTAAACTTATTCATTTTTCTTCCACAGGGGAGTTTTAGAAAACCCTGTATGTGCAGAATATCCTGTTTTTCTCGTAGTCATATTGTTATTGTCAAGTCTTTGCAGCATTTCAAGTCTTTCTCTCTCACATCCTCTCTCTGTCTTGCAGAATGTAAAAGATGACGGACAGCATGTGTGGAAACTAAAGCACTTTAGTAAACCAACATACTGTAACCTTTGTCTCAATATGCTGATTGGACTGGGCAAGCAAGGCCTCTGCTGCTTCTGTTAGTACAGCACCAGTCAGATATTTTATAACATTAACTTGCATAACAGATCAGTTTCTTGTTATTTTTGTCTTATTAAATATAAATGATACAATCACAAATAGACAGATAAGAGCGCACACAGCACAGATCGTGTTATACTTTTACATGTAATATAAAGAAGTGTGGCCTCTATAAAATGTCCCAACTTTAGATAATCAATTTCAAAGAACTTAGGTGGGATAATATTGTCATCTGACAATTTAAAATACATTTTCCTACACTTTACAAAGAAATGTTTTGAAAAGTTTTATAAAAATGAAGCAAAAATAAAAATAAAAAATAAAAGTATTTTATTTTTTATTTCATTTATTTTGAACTTAACTGCCAAGATACCAGCTATGTAGATGTCAAATTATTTGAAACCAGTGTACATTACTGAAAACTGTTGCATGTCCCTCTCTTTTATAGTCTGTAAGTACACCGTTATGCATCAAATCATATGTTAAATCCAAGAAAAACACAGAGGTTTGTCGAATTGTATTGTTTAAACACCAGCACGCTTGGATCACCGTTGCTTCACGGGGCTTAGACCAAGAGCTTCTTTTCAGCTAATGAAATTAGAAACAAATTCAGCATTGCTAATTACAAGATTAACCTGGTTTAAAGAGAGTACAGCAATGTCTTAATCAAAGCTTTTGCTCATTTGTCTGTTACACTTCTCTCTTTCTTTCTTTCTTTCTTTCTTTCTTTCTTTCTTTCTTGTCTTCTTGAGAGACTGTTATATCTACCTATAGACATTTATATTATCTCCCTTCACATTTTAAAATGTGTATATTTCTTCACAAATTCACACAGACACACGCAAGCAAAAAAAATATATATATTTTTGTGTTAATGAAAGCCTTTTTTAAATAGATTTTGCATCATTTCTGGATTTGGAAAACTGTCCAGCCAAGTGCGCTAAGTGTCACAAAACCAGCAAATGTTACCAGAGTCTAACAGGCCTTCACTGCATCTGGTGCCAGATAACTGTAAGTTTTTCAACTTTAGTCTGATTATACATTATTATTACAGTTTTGGATGCATCAAATTAGGACCATCTGTTATTACTGGAGGGTTTAAATTATTGTAATATTAATTACAATGTTAGTATTATTGCTATTATTAATGTTTTGTAATTTTCAGTATATAGTGTCTTGAGTTATTAGTGTACAACTACTGCAATGCACACAATGCAATTTTAGATATTCTGTACAGGTAACGTCACAGTTATATAATTATATATAATGTAATATTATATACTGTATATATATATATATATATATATATATATGAGAGAGAGGGAGAGAGAGAGAGAGATTATTTATTATGTACATGTCATTTTAGATATTATGCTGTTTCATTTTTTCCATTTGTGTATAGATTGCAATGTTTCCACTGCTGAAGCTGGGTCCATTTTCTCCAATATGACAGATTCAGCATACACATGAAAATATGTATGATCACCAGTCTGTATGTAAATGATAGCTGTAAGTAATCTCATCTGTTGTGATGGTTCCCCTCTTTCCTGCAGCTACTCAACAAGTGCGTGTCACATGTCAAACCCGAATGTGACTGCGGATCACTGAGAGATCACATACTCTCTCCTAACACAGTTTGCCCTGTTGTAATATTACATATTTCTTTTCATATATTATTTTTGGAATATGTGGTTACATAAACCTCAGCTCTTATAGACCTAGCATTTGACCTTTAACTACAGGAGAGGCAGTCCACTGTGAGAAAAGACTCCAGCCAATCAGAAGGACTGGGGGGAAATACAAAGGACCAGTTCAGTGTCAGTGGATGGAGGAAGGTTACAGGTGAACGCCACACTCTGACACTTACAGTGGGATGTTATTAAGAAAAGACAGTCCCAAATGTACACTACCAGTCAACGTTACACACTTGACTGTATTTTTATTTATTATGATTTATAAAACCCTTTGATCTAAAGGCTAATGCTTAAATGTGCAAACTTAGTTTTGTAGAAAGATGCATTTTGCCAATGGATAGTGAAGGTAAAGCAGCCAAAAAGTGCCCAACATAAAAAGGAACTCCTTCAATTCGGATTTGTGGGTACTTAATGAAAGTTGATGAGAAAATGACCAAAGTTTAATTTAGGAAAAGGGTGGCTACTTTAAAGAGGCTAAAATATAAGAATTTTATTTGTTTAACATTTTGGTCACTGCATAATTCCCATACTTCCATTTGTGGTTTACATAGTAATTAAATTGAGACAAAAACAACCATGCAGTTAAATTGTACTTCTGGGGACCTGGGTAGCTCAGTGAGTATTGACGCTGACTATACTGGGTGTGCTGAGTGACTCCAGCCAGGTCTCCAAAGCAACCAAATTTGCCCGATTGCTAGGGAGGGTAGATTCACATGGGGTAACCTCCTTGTGGTCGCGATTAGTGGTTCTCGCTCTCAATGTGGCGCATAGTAAGTTGTGAGTGGATCGTGGAGAGTAGCATGAGCCTCCACATGTTGGAAGACTCCATGGTGTCATGCATAACGAGCCACGTGATAAGATGCGCGGATTGATGGTCTTAAAAGCGGAGACAACTGAGACTTGTCCTCCGCCACCCGGATTGAGGTGAGTAACCTCGCCACCACGAGGACCTACTAAGTAGTGGGAACTGTGCATTCCAAATTGGGGAGAAAAGGGGATAAAAAAATTTAAATAAAACTGTGCTTCTAAAGAGTGAATTTAAAAGTAAAAAGTAAATGTAATACTCCTTAATGCTGTCTGTCATTCGCCCTCTCAATGTCTAAGGAGGCTACAGCCCTGTTTGCATCTGAAAATCACATTTGCCATGAAGATAGTTAGCATTCATAAATCATAACTTGGTTGAGGCAACAGTTATGCTGTACTGACCTGCTGTGACTGGGCGTTGTCTGAACATAGTAATGACAGAAGGAAAAAGACTAATCATGTCCTGGGTCATCCATCTTACCTGGCAGCAGCTAACCAGTATAATAATCAGGATTATTATTTATAATTAGAGGAAGTAATAGATCACTCCTTGCCGGACGGGCAGCTCATTAATTCACCTGGGCCTGCTGGGATTGTTTCGATGGGTCCTGTTTTAAGCGCTTCATCTGTGTCACTGTTCACCGGAAGACAACTCACACTCGCTGGATTAGTTTGTGCGTGTGTCGTCTGTTCCAAAACCCCACAATAATCTTGCGGCATTCATGCAGAAAAGTGACATGCTCAAAGCCTGTCGTTAATGATTAAATATAGAGCTGATTACTTTGCTAGCTCCAACTTATGACGTTTGATTTCATGGGTAGTGCATCATAAGTTTGTACAACATCTTGGAATAAAGTATTATTTTCAGATCTGTTTGAGCTGAAAGTACCCCATTAGTCTCACAGTGGTGTTACACTGTAGGTAGTATGCTTGTGTTTCTATAATTATGAAGAAGAGAGAGATAAAATCTGGGTCATGAAACAAAACCATTTGCAAACTACTTCTCTAGAATCTTAAAGGAATAGTTCACCCAAAATTCTCATCATTTACTCACCTTCATGCCATCCCAGATGTGTACTGGTGAACTCAAATGAAGATTTTTAGAAGAATTTCTCAGCTCTTTTGGTCTATACAATGCAAGTGAATTGGTGCCAAAAAAATTTTGAAGCTCTAAAAATCACATAAATCAGCATAAAAGTAATCCATAAGACTCCAGTGGTTAAATCAATGTCTTCAGAAGCGATATCTGCTGCCATCCCAGATGTGTATGAAACAGATAAATATTTAAGTCCTTTTTTACTATACATTCTCCTCCCTGCTTAGTCAATTTCCACTTCAACTTTCACTTTCACATTCTTCTTGTGTTTTTGGTGATTCACATTCTTCATGCATATCGCCCCCTACTGGGCAGAGAGAAGAATTTCTAGCAAATAAAGAACTTAAATATTGATCTGTTTCTCACCCACACCTATCATATCACTTCTGAAGATATGGATTAAAACACTGGAGTCATATGGATTACTTTTATGATACCTTTATGTGCTTTTTGGAGCGTAAACATTTTGTCACCTGTTCACTTGCATTGTATGGACATACAGAGCTGAAATATTCTCCTAAATATCATTATGTGTGTTCTGCAGAAGAAAAAGTCATTCACATCTGGGATGACATGAGGGTGAGTAAATGATGAGAGAAATTTCATTTTTGGGTGAACTATCCTTGTAACTCACAATGCTTTCTCTGTTACTCAAATCTTTAGAATACATTGTCTGCAAGATCTCATCCATTGATGAGATTTTTTGTCAACCCTAAATGTGGAGGCAAACAGGGAGAGTGGTGAGAACTGATAAAGATGTGGTCACCTCTTAATGAGAAGATTACAACCCAGTTATTTACATATAACATTTGAGTCAGTCTGCATATTTTGCAGTCTTGAGTCATTCTGTATTATCAGTCACTACAGTTTGCTTGATACCAACCGCATACCATCTGCAGCATCAGTCAATTGAGCAATATACTGGATGCATTTGTGGTTGAGATAGAATGTTTTTGTATCAAATTTCCAGTTACAATTCCAAGTTCTACTATTTGGGACCAAAAATAAAAATCAAATCAGATTAACTTCAATTCTGTTGATTAAATTCTTGGCATCTTGTGGATCCAATCAGAGCTTTTTGGATCCTAAAGGACAATCTAACCAGATTGGATCCAATTTTGCGCATCATATGGATCCTATCAAAGCTTTTTTGATCCTAAAGAGAATCTAACCAGATAAGTTTAAATTTGAATTACATTTTTGACATTCTATGGATCCGATTAGAGTTTTTTGATCCTAAAGGAGGATGTAACCAGGTCAGTTTCAATTATAATTCTATTTTTGGCATCCTATGGATCAGAATATAAATTTTTGAATGGATAACCAGATCAGTTCCAATTTGAATTCCATTTTTGGCATCCTATGAATCCGATTATTCATTTTTTGGCATCCTATAGATCTCAGTAGAGCTTTTTGGATCTTAAAGGAGAATCTTGCCAGAGCAGTTGCAACTGAAATTCTAATTTTGTCTTTCTTTGGATCCATTTAGAGCTTTTTGTATCCAAAAGCAGGATCTAATTAGGTCAGTTTTAATTCAAATTCCATTTTGACATCTTAAGGATCCAGTCAGATCCTAGGTCACAGTGGAGCATTTGCCATGTTGATGAGCTGGTTTTGGTGGCCAATATGTTTTTATATAGCTTTTCCATTTTATTAGGTGACCAAATGACCAAATTCACAGTTTCTTTTGTGTGTATTCATCTAAACTCTTTTTTTTTCTTTTATATCTTATATTTCAAATCCAAGGGTTTCAGGAGTTGTAAAAGAAGTGACTAGATAAATTTGGAAGTTAATTTGTTCCTAACTTCTGCCATGTCCATTTGGCTAGGATCTTTCGAAAATTCCAATACCTCTTGAACCCACGTCAAGTGTACAACCTGGCCAAGAACGGCCCCATGCCTGGGTGAGTTACAGTCTACTTCAGGGAAATGTATTGTCACATTCTCAGCTTAGGGTGATAACAGGTAAATTAATATGCTGTCAAATTCTGTCAGCATTTACTCACCCTTGTGTCCATATGAGTGACTTTCTTTCGTGGAGCACAAAAGGAGAAATTCTGAAAAAAGTACTGGTTGCTGTTTTCTGTGCAATTACAAAAAATGGTGACTGGAGCTTTCAAGCTTCAAAAAGGATGCAAAAGCACTAAGTGGTCCATATAACTTGTGCACTATACTGTATTCCAAGTTTAATTTTAACCCATAGTCTACAATAACTTTATGTGAGGAACAGATAAACATTTAAGGGGTTTACTGATTTGTAAATGCATGGAAAAATTAACCAGTACATTCTTCAAATTGTCTTCTTTTGTGTTCCACAAAAGAAAGTCATGCATATTTGGAAAGACATGAGGTGAAAAAAATTATGGCAGAATTAAATTAGTTTTTTTGTTTATTTGTTTAACTATTCCTTTTAGACAAAAATGTTCAACCCAATGTTAACAGTATATTGTATATTCAGAAGCTGACTGGTAATAACACACTAATTCATGCAAGAGTCCCCTGCCTCTCTGTGTTAGCTGTATATGCAAACACTATTAAAGGGTTAGTTCCCCCATCACAAACACAGCAGAGAAAAGGCAGTGTGTGCATGTCTCCAGTGCTGACAGTCAGCTGGTAATAATAGATACATGTTAGTGTTAGTGTGTTTCCACTCTCATGGCCTTGTGTGATCACACATACCAACAGTGGTGTCAATCAAGCAAGCACCACCATGAGGCTCTGTGATGAGTGACTGAATTTGTGATTAGTATGCCAGATATGTAGTCACTTTTGAGTTAATTTCACAGCGGTCAGGGTTGTGACAATATTCAATGAAGCTATATTTTGAAAATTCATTTCTACAGAGCAATAAAGCAAAAATGTAATTGTGAGATGTTGCCATGGAAGTTATACAGAACTCTGTAGATTACATTATCTTTCAACCTTGTGCATTACTGTTGTGTCGAGATTAACATTAGAGGAACATTAAATCTTAATAGAAAATTGTCTTATTTTTTTTCCAATGTCAAAATCAGAACATTGCTTCCAACTACAGCTTGAGGTAGCAACACTGGCTGAACCAATTGCATAAGTTTGAGGTGGGAATTTTTTTTTCTTTTCAGAAAACGCATTCTTTTTTTGCAATACAGTTTGGTTATTCTAATGGTACAGAAATGACACACTTCACCTTTTAAAGATGATTTTCAAGACAAATGGACCTTTATTGATTTTATTGATCCCTGAGTGGAAATTTTAAATGTGACGGGCATAAAGGCAGGTTTTTGTCCTCCTGCACCTCTGATCAAATTTTTTTTTTTTTTCTGGGTTGCGATAATTTTATAAATACACCCCACTGAATGCCAAGACACACCATTTAGTGACCTTATCAGCCAATTTTCTTTTGAAATGATTATGACATCTTTTAAAGTCCTTCTGACTAGGCCAGTTATAGCCTATGTATTGATGTTTTCTGCTGTTGAAAAATAAAGATCTAGATTTTATGCATTCACGGTTGCATCTGTTGAAATAATGCATAACCTTGGCATAGTCAAGTGATGACAATGTCTTATTGCTTTTTCAAGGTGACTCAGTTATGGCTATGTGCTATCCTATCTGTCACAGCCTAGTGAAACACAATTTGAGCAAATTAGGTGTTTGTTTCTTCATTTTTAAACATCTACAGTTAAGTTTTTTATGTAATCAGTCGTCTTTTTTTGTTGTTTAATTTGATTTGCAGTGCTTGCGTGCCATACTATACATAGATGGATGGATGAATTGGTTTATGGATGGGTTTATTGATGGATGGATTGGTTTATGGATGGATGGAGGGATGGATGGATAGATAGGTGGATGTATAGATGGATGGATGGGTTTGTGGAAGGATGGATGGATGGATGGATAGGTAGAAAGGTGGATGGATGGATAGGTGGATATGTGGATGGATGGATAGATGGATGGATGATGGATAAGTGGATGGATGGATGGGTTTATGTCTGGATGGATGGATTGACGGATGGGTTTGTGGATGGATGGATGGATGGATAGGTAGAAAGCTGGATGGATGGAGGGATGGATGGATGTATGTATGTATGGATAGTTGAATGGATGTATGTATGGATGGATGGGTTTGTGGATGGATGGATGTATGGATGGATGGATGGATGGATGGGTTTGTGGATGGATGGATGGATGGATGGATGGATGGATGGATAGGTGGAAAGGTGGATGGATGGATGGGTTTGTGGATGGATGGATGGATGATGGATAGATTGATGGACGGATGGATGGATGGGTTTATGGATGGATAGATGGATAGGTGGAAAGGTGGATGGATGGATGGGTTTATGGCTGAATAAATGATTGATAGATTGGTGGGTACGTGAGTCGATGGATGGATGGATGGATGAATGACTAACACATGGGATATTATTGATTCCAATCACACTCTTCATTTCAAATTACATTTCTTTCGGGATGTTCCAGACTTCAGAGTCTCGGCCTGTGTTGGAGATGGTAGCGTTGGCTAAATCCTGGACGTTATTGGTGTTTTCAGATTCTTTGAATATTGAAACACAAAATACTCAAATGTTTAGCACTGGTCATTTGGTAAAGAATACAGAGAGCCATTAGTTGAGTAAATTAAAATTTCTGTCTTGTAAGACGCCCACTCAGTGTTTGTTTGTTTGCTTTGGCCTCACAATGTATGAGTGATCTCTTAAGCCCCGTTCACACCGTGGGCGGCATGTCGCTAGACTTTGCGATCTGTGTCACTGGTGGGTGTTCCTACTGCTGCTGCCGCTCTAACGTTATTGGTGGACTGCACAACTGCCATAGTAGTGTTTGAAATGCTGTTTACAGATCATACTGCCGAAAAAACTGAGATATCATACTCATTTTACAAGGAATCAGTTCTTTTGCCTCTAAAAATGCACATTCTGCATGGTAGAGCGTTTTATATAACCTGCAGCAGTGCTTAATGCATCATATCATTTAAAAAGATGAACTCACTCAGAATACCGACACGGTTTCTACACATTATTTTATTAGGTCATAACTATGTATATGGTTATAGACAAATGATATAGAACAGTGAAATCGCTCACAGAAACTTTTTTTTTTTCCTCCGTCTTGCCTGCACTCGAGTCGACTCCAGTATCTCACACTCCCCCTGCCTGGAGACAGATGACGTAAGCTCCTCTGTCTTCACTCTCATTGGTAGTCGCTCGCAAATGTCGCTCGTCATTTGCATAAAATTAAAATTTTCTCAACTTGTCTTGTCACTCCCCATGACGATCAAATGGTTGAGACAGCTCGTGTCACCGGACGTCACTGTGCTCTCATTGAAAATGAATGGGATGGTGTCGCTGTCTCGCGCGATGTCGCTGGCGGTGTGAACGGGGCTTTAGGTCATTTAAAAGCTGGAGTCATGTGGATCTAGGCTTCCATATTGTTGCCTTGTTGTAAATTTAAATCCAGGAAGTTTTTTTATTATAGGCTTAATAAAAACAGCAAGCCAAAGTAAACTTTATAACTTAAAGACATCTTGAGAAAAAAAAAAAAATCTGTAAGAAATGCATTTTCCCATGCATTTTTTTTCTTTTCATTTTTATACAGAAGTGATTTTGTTATATCTGGTGAAATAGTCAAATATTTATTTTTTTGCAGAACTAAAGCTATTACATTCGTACCTGTATTTCAGGGGCAGCAAATAGGATGATTATCTTTCTTCAAGAAATGGCATATTACTTATATCATCTGGAGAAAAAACTCTGCATGTGATTTTTTTAGATGACTGTGTCCTCATTTAGTCCTTTTTTGTCAAAAATTGCCTCCATTTTTTTCAATCAAAACAAAATGCGAGTAATAGACCGGAAAATGTTGAGAATGATAAGGCCATAGATAAGACAGGAGAATAGATTTTTATGTTTGGATGCTTCCAGAGTGGATACAAATTTGTGAGCTTTGTGTTTTGGTCATTGCCATTTATTTAGTTCTACATATGCATACAGATATACATACACAGTGGGGTCCAAAACCCTTAGACCATCAGTGAAAATGCTTCTATTTTGTATTTCATAATTATATAATAATAATTAAAAAAATAAATAAATGCAGGTGTAAATGAAAAAACAAAAGCAAATCTTGGTAGCACAATGAGTTGAATTTGTTAACATTAATAAATGCCTTAGGTATTATTAAATCATAATGATCAATATTTTTTCCCCAGCATTTATTAATATTTGTTGATTTTAGGAAAATAAAATTAATAACTGTCCACGCTAGTAAAATGCATTAACTAATGCATTTAACATATAGAACTGTTCATTTTAAAAATACATTAGTATTTGTTCAATTTAACAGTAACCAAGATTTATAAGTGCTCTAAATGTGTTGTTCATTGTTAGTTCATGTTAACTAATGTATTTAACTAATATTTATGAATACAACCTTACTGCAAAGTTTGAGATTACCAAAATCTCATTTTCAATGTGACTTTTGGACCTTGATGTACATACACATACTGTATAGGGAGAAATAAGGTACATTTATAGGGATTTGACTGTACTATATATTTATGTAGGGTGAATTAAAGTAAATTATGCCACTTTTTGGCAGTGAGATGGAAAAAGTGTCCCAATTTGAACAGGATCCTCCTGTGTATACTTCCTTATGGTACAGGAAATGACCTCGCCAGGTTCCTGCGTTGGTGGAGGTAATTTAAGTGATTTTGATTTTTCTTTCATTTGATGGTGCCATGTAAGTGAGGCTTTTGGAAATCATGTGGAGTCATGTTACTGTACCAGTATAACTATTATTTTTTAATGCCGTTGTGTTTGCATATCATATTCTCATTTATGACTACTTTAAACAAAATATTTCTGTCATAGCAGTGCATGGAGTATAAATAGCAGCAGCCCTTTGGAGCCAAACCTAGGTACACCATATCAGTGTAGTTTGAGGATCTGTAGTGTGACCTTTGGATTTTAGGCTACGAGGGAGGAAATCTTTTGAAGATCCTGAAGGATATTGAGAACAGTTCTGAAGTGATGTTGGACAGGTAGAAGATTGACATCACTCTACTAGACAAAGAAGGGGGAGGAGATCCAGCCCCATACAGCATCGTAAACAATTACTTCTCTACTGGCATGGTGAGTCGCAGTATTTAGATTTGCATTGCTTGTGTTGTGGCACTATAAATCCTTCTAATTTTAAAATACTGTATATGAGTAAAAATAAAAACTTGTGGTTTCATTGAATGAACACATCCTGTTTAAAGGGATAGATTACCCAAAAATTAAAATTCTCTCATCATTTACTCACCCTCCTGCCATCCCAGATGTGTATGACTTTATTTCTTCAGCGGAACACAAACAAAGATCTCTTTAAGAATATCTAAGTTGGTCCATTCAATGCAAGTGAATGATTAAGATACCTTTGAAGCTCCAAAAAGCACATAAAGGAAGCATAAAATGTATCCATAAGACTCATATGTCTTCAGAAGCGATATAAGTGTGGGTGAGAAACAGATCAGTAAGCCCTTTTTACTATAAATGTCTACTTTCACCAGCCCTCCTTTGCACTCTTATCTCCTAACAGTCCTTCTTTTTTTTTTTTTTTTTTTTTTTTTTTTTGGGTGACTCATATTTTTTGCATATCGCCACCTACTGGGCAGGGTGGAGAATTTATAGTAAAAAAGGATTTAAATATTGATCCTTTTCTCATCCACATGTAACATTTATATGAGTGGCCCCAAAAAGTGTTTGGATACTCAAGTCACACTTAAAAATGTATGAATGTCATTACATGAGATTAGAAAATATCAAACCAAGTGGCATTTGCAAACAACTGATGTCGCCTTTTACCTTTCACCAACATATATATATATATATATATATATATATATATATATATATATATATATATATATATATATTATATATTTACATTTTACAAAAAATAAGTAAAAATTATATAAGTTAAATATATAAATATATATGTGTGTGTGTGTGTGATTATTTACTTATTTTTTTGTGAAATGTTGAAAAATATGTCATGCTATCTTCCTTAAAATATATTTTTGAAAGTTATCTAATGCAATGGCATCCATATATTGTTAAGTCTGGCTTGTGTCAAAGTACTTTTTAGGTCATATACAGAGGTGATGATCCACACACAGATGATACACTTGTATTAATTTGTTACATGTTACATGTTTCCCCATAACATGTAATAAAGTGATAGAAATTTATCATCTGCATGCAGATCATCAGGATATGACGTATGCCTATTAGATCTACGCACCTATTGAACTAAAAGAAGAGAAAAATATATGAGAGAGCACTGTGGAAAAATAACTTTTTAGAGCCACTGTACAAGAAAATTAGACTATGTATTTAATCAAAATCAAAATATATACTACAGACCCACAACAAACAGACATAGACTAACAAATACATGTCTGGCCAGTGCACTAGTCTAGTCCATAACCAAAATTCAGTATGTGATGTCTGTGAGTGGAGTTTATGAATGAAGAAGTATATAAGGCCCCTAAGTAATAAGACTAAACGAGCTAATCAAGAGGGCTGAGTGCTTTTTGAAATGCCAAGAGCATTCTATTACATTAACAAAGTCATTGCTCATCACTGCGGTGAGGAGCAAAGCTTGCCAATTGACAATGAAAAATGCTGCAGATGTTACAGGGCTCTCGTCTTACCGCACGGCGATCAGGCACGTCGTGTGTTGATGCATCTTGGGCCGTCTGAAATCTAATGATGCTTATTACAGCGACTGCATGTCACCCATTATCCAGAAATGTCAAGGGAAATATGGTAATTGACATTTACGGGTTTGACGGCTCTGTTTTATTTTAGATATGTACACGTCTTTAGGAAAAAGGAATAAGACATTGTAATGAGGGAGACATGCTTGCACAAATGTTAGTCAATGTCTTGTTAATAAGGGAATTTTGGGATATACGTTTTGATTTATGAAACTTTCAGTCCAGTGATCACATTTACATAATGCAAGGGAGCGAGAGATACATGATAATAAAGGTTTTTGTTTTTTCAAAAGGTTTTCATGTTTTTATCATAAAGGTTTAGTTTAAGTAAGTTAAATTGAATGAAAATTTGTAAATACAAATTTAAAGTGACAGTTGACCTAAATATGAAAATTCTGTCATCATTTACTCAACCTCATGTTGTTTCAAGACTCTATGACTTTCTGTCTTCTGTGAAGCACAAGAGGAGATGTTAGGCAAAAAGTTCGGGACTGACAGGCCTCAGTCACCTTTCACTTTCATTGCATGAAAAAAAGATTAGCATCAACATTCCTGTAATTAAATCTTATAACTATGAGCACTAATAATTTATCTTGTGATACACGGAAAGAAAAACTCATGTTTTTGGAATGACATGAGAATAAATGATGGCAGAATTTTCATTTTTGGGTAAACTAAACTTTAAATGTTTATATACAGTAATGTTCACATCAAGACAATACTGTATGCTCGAAATTGAGAAAAATTCAGATAATATATACAGTATATGTTAGTGTGGGTATACTGTTGAATGCAATAGTATTCATACCCCTTTTGTCTCATAAGATTACACACTCCTTTCAGAATTTATACAGATACTAGAGATAAAAATATCATATTTATTAACATATTTAATACTTCACTTCAGAAGCAACATAACAGATATTTATGTACATATAGTATTTTCCCCAAGACAAAATAAAAACAATTTACACAAAGAATTCTGTTAAAAAGTTTACATACCCTTGGTTCTTAATACAGTAGAGTGTGTTGCTTTCTTCTGCATCAGTGGACATTTGTAATAGTTGTATTTGAGTCCCTCAGTTGTCCTCAAGTGTCAAAAGCTGCCACTGTCAGGAAAGACTAAAATGTGCGGAAGATGCTGGGAAAGCAAAGAACTTACAGTTCTTTGCATTACCTGTAGGATTTTTGTTGGAAGTTTTGGCAGCTTCACTGCTCAGGGCAAAGCAGGGATTCATGGACAGCTATAACAAAAGATACAAAGAGTCATTGAGCATTGAGGAAGCAACACACCATATTAAGAACCAAGGGGATTTACACCTTTGAACATGATAATTTGTGTAAATTCAGTTATTTTGTCTTTTTAATATATGTAAATATCTGTTATGTCAGATAGCTTGATCAGGGCAGTACTAAATAAAAACACAAAATGCATTTTGTATGATCCCTCTTGTTTTCAGGGAAATGATAAACGTCTTGCAGATTCTTCTAGGGGGGTGCAAACTTATGCACTCTAGTGTGTGTGTGTGTGTGTGTGTGTGTGTGTGTGTGTGTGTGTGTGTGTGTGTACTGTATAGCACATATACTGTAGTACATAGTACTAGAGTATAAGACAGAACAATAATCAAGTTCAATTCAGATCCAGTCAGATCTAGTAATAACAAGGCCTATTTCTATTCAGTACTGTGTTAATGAAATTTAATTTCCAGTGTGTTGACAAATTTAGTTATTTGTTTGGATTATGGAGAAGTGCAAATCTCGGTGGAACCAAGTGTTATTTTTCATATCACATTTTACATCAAAACACAAATTCCTTTTAATAACAACTGTAAACCAATAGAGATTACAGAGCAAGTCATGCTCATAATTACTTTGTAAATTATGCAAATGAAAAACAATGTCTTCCGTAATGATGTATACAAAATGTTGCACTAAGGAACTTAGCAGCTAACAAATGCAGCTGTTTTTAAACAAGATGGTTTTCAAAACATTTTAAAGAAGGGAGGTAATTTAAGTCTTTTGCATCACATAGAAGTTATAAGAGTTTAATTTAATTACAGTGATACCTAACTTTTTAATTAGCGTAAATCTAAATTAACATAAACTTTAACGCAAAATGATATGTATCTTGTTCGCTTCAACTGCACTCTTGCTTTTGTGATAATGCTTAATAACAACATCGATCAAAGTAACATCACATTTAAAGCAATTGCTATTAGGAACGTTTGTTGAAGAGCCACATCAAAAAAACCTTTCAAATCAAAGCTGTTCCATATTAAGCCCTGTCTCGTTGACCGATTGCCTTGTCAACTCATATTTTGGGTAATTAAGTACCATTTAAGTACCAAAGTTGAAATATCCCTTTCTGTTAGACAGAGGGTGTTATCATTTCAGTCAAATCCAGAAGCTAGAGACAGTCCCTAATCACACAGGATCGCCTAAGATCATGTAGTCTGACTTCTAATGACCCTGTGCTCATGTCAAAGTCATTACTCTCCCGGTGAAGGCACATCATCTGCTGGACAAGCCATAATTGGACTAAATGTTGAACTATGGGAGAACATTACACATGTCCCTTTATTAATTGGGGATGGGAGTTTTGCAGTGGTAATTATTGGGGAGGGGTGGACGATGGCAGATTAAATATATCGAGTGACGGACTGGTGTAACTTTGACTTCAGAGTCAATGAAAGGAAATCATGGCCCTCGTCTCTCGATATGGTCTCCATGAAAGCGGCCTTCATTTTAGCGCTGGCATCAAACCAGAGCCAGGCCGAGGGGAGACCATACCTTTGCTCTCGTGTTTTTATTTATTGTGCAGTTTGTAAGAAAAGAGAAATACAATCTTTTAGATACACCTGTCATTTAGCCTTTCTTCTTGTTTAGCGTTGAAGAAAACCTTGTGGGACCCGGTGCCTCCCTTTGGTCTTCATCTAACAGCAGCTTTAAAAGATGTCAACAGTGAAGGAATTGATTTTTTTGGCTTGCTCCAAAATAGCCGTGAGCTAGCAGGGGGTGTCTTCTGTGTGGAGGTGGTTTCTTTGGAGGGGCTCAATTCAGAAAGGCTTGGGGGAAAGATAGGGAGGCCCTCTTGGAGGAAGACAAAACAGAAAAAAGTTTCTGCAAGTTTTGTCTTTTCTCTTTCTGGAGCACACCCAAGTTCACTTACACTTTTTTTCATTTTCAGAAATAGTTTTGTTTTTTGTACTTTTTTTTTTTTCTGAACGTATGATCTTCAGAATAGTCGACTCTTTTTTAGATAAACCTTTCTAAATGCTTTTTTTGACCAAATTCTGTTTTTTTTTTTTTTTTTTTTTTTCATCCTGTAAGCTAAACATACAGTGGTTTCTTCAGTTAGCCACAGACCTAGAAATGTATGAGCCAAGTAGATTTTGAATGTAGAACCGCCAGCATCCTGTCAGTGGCAAATTCTCAGGGCCAGCAAAGCCTTCTCTGCTGGCCTAACATGCCAAATAAATAAATATTTTTCATCCTTTCATTCTCAATCACCTTTTTGCCTATGTATTTTTAATCGCTTTCCACTCTTAATTAATCTACAACCAAATAGAGAAAAATGAAAAGTTTATCTAGTCAGAATTTATTCCTTGATGTTTACAAGTGTGACAACTGTTTCACAAATCACATGCCTGAAGCAATGCGTGAGTATGAGCTCCACCCCCTCAGGCTTTCAGAATTTCCACAGAATCCCTCAACAGTGCAAATTAATGCGCATCTAAAGTCAGATTGTCAGATTCATCAGCCAATCAGATTGATTTATTTGTTCTTGGTGGGTGTGATCTTTAGGATATGTCCCAGTCCAGGCCTTCTAGCTGGCCTTGAGTGATGCAATCACGCTTTAAGTGATGTACGTAATTTGAAAACGAAGAGCGTGAGATCAAGCTGCCGCTATCGCCGTTGTGAAAGAGACCCTTATGGATTTAAAAACACGAGATGTTCTGCATTACTGTGTGATTGCTTAATTTATTAAACAGGAAAGGAGGACTGATTTTCACTTCAAGTAAATTGGTTAGTGCTTTTTGCATTGTTATAGCAACATCAGGAGTTTTCTAAGTGTAAATTATGTTGCTTGAGCATTCAGTGTCGGATCAAGTTTTGAAAAGTAGTGCTTCGTTCCATTCAACTCGGAAAGTCAGATTTTACAACTTCCTACTAGGAAAAGTGCAATGGAATGCATCTTTAAGTCAGAATTACAACTTGTAGGCTCGTGCAGAAATTCTCAACCCTGATTTCGCTGAGATGCAGGGGCATGATGTCACACAAACATGTCGACACTCAGGGAGATATACAAAGTAAGTGATAAACATTCACTTTATTAAGTAATATCGATAAATGAGTTTGTTTCCACATTACATGATATTAAAGCTTTATTTATACAAATGCTTGCAGAAACAGGTGTATAAAACATTATAATCTCTTTTGATAATCGTACACCTGAAGCACAAATACTAGCGCTGCAGCACTGTTTATCAGTTGGGTTGCTAGGAGACATCTCTAATGAAAGTCAAACCCCTGCTAAGCTAACGGGAGCATTGCAGTTCCGAATATCAGGGAATGGAATTCATTTATGGTCGGAGATATCAAATAGGAATATCCCTCATCCAACTTGAATGGAACGCAGCATAACCGTGTACACTGACGAAATGAAATTTATTGCAAGCAACATTTAAATCGCAAACATTATTAGATAGATTTTTCCAGGTATTATAGACCTCCTTGGTAGATTCATATGAAAAATTATGATTTTTTAATGTCTGTTCGGGAGATGTTCATTTCACAAAACATTCATGCTGCAGTTAAAATTAGGCTTGCTTGAGCATAAAGTGTCATTTCAAGTTCTGGCTTTCGTGCATGGACGTGTTTTAAAATGTCAGTTGTTATTACTAGTTAGCTGCAACATAATGTATGATGCCCAAAGGCATAGGATGTCTTTTTCATTGTGAAACTGTGTTTAATGGCTTGAATCACACTGAAGACCTAGACTTTAAATTCACGGCCTGCCACTGCATCCTGTTTACTTCTGCAACTCTGATTACGTGAGATGTGTTTGATTAATTAGCCTGCGTAGAGGAGCCGAATCATGTGTTCAGTCCACTTGTCAATACTCGTTGGCTAGAGCCCCAGCAAAGAATCGCAAATACCTTATCTGTTAAAACGCATACATATGCATGGATCCCAAGTTGTTTCCAGTAGTGTGGAAGGGCGATCAGGCCTGTAATTGGAGCTTGGTTTGGGGGGGAGGAATTTGAGCATTTGTCTGAGTTTTGTCTGGTTTTAAAATACATTCATCTGGTTTTAAAATACACATGTCTCTGTCTGAGACGCCTCTGACGTGGAGCTTTTGTTTATAGCTAATGGTCCATGATAAAACCATTGTGAAACGATTAAATAAAATCCTCAGTCTGTTGTCTTTTCATGTTCACACAGCTGTTTTGATCATTTCAGGATTTTAAGGCCCAGATGCACAGCTAATGATGAGAGTATTTGACACACGAGTGTAATTTGTCAAAAGCTCTTAACGAACCATTGTCAAAAGCTCATGCAGATCCAGTGCATGGAATAGGGGGAACCGGTGTGAGTTGTAACACCACCAGTTTAGAAATTAGCTACAGGGGTGAAAATCGCTATCAAACATTCATAAAAAATTATGGATTTATAGAGCAAACAATGTTGAGGTAAGAGAGTAAAATTTTATGTTAATGAATGTTATATGATAGAAATGAATCAGCAGATATGAATCAGCAGGTTCTCTCGTTTAAAAAATATAACTATCATGGCTAACCAGACAGGAAGGGCTGTAACACTACTTTCCAAAGAGCATTTCTTGGGCCCATGAAGACTGCACAAAATGGGATAGTGTATAGGCCGACATTTGCCATAATTGTAAGAGTGACTAATACATTTGCATTGTCTGTTATGTTTAAAATTGTTAGCCTATGTTTTGTTTATTTATTCTGTGACTGAGATCATTTTGTTTGCTGTTTTGAATTAACGGAAAATTCCTGGTTCATTTACCTCCAAATGTACAACATTAAGCAAAATGTTGATTACCACAAACACAGTTTTTGGAGGCACTTACAATGGTAGTGAATGGGGCCAAAGTAACACAGATTTTTTTCTTTTTTTACTGAAGGTCAATGGGGGTGGGCATAACAATATTTTTGAACAAGTAAATTTGATTACCAAATAAATCAGTGCACAAAATCTTAAACCTTTATGTTTTCTTTTAGTGTTACAACCCACTCTAGTAATGCAGTAGTTTATTATAACTTCACTCTTTTTATCTGACCCTAATTTACACAGTTTAGGGAGAAGTAGTTGATTTCAAACTACTACAATATGTAGCACATGAATATAGGAATATTATATCCAAGTATTAGGTAAATAGCCCCCCCCCCCCCCCAAAAAAAGAAAGAAAAACACAGAATGGGTTACAGCAGTACTCGATCTCCCTCACAAGGATGGAATTTCAGTAAACATGGAGAACATCTGAATTATTTTTTCTTTTTTTGTTGGATGCCTCCACTGCCCATCGATTCTGCATTATGAGAGAGAAACATCCAGAAAGGTTTAACAGCAGGTACTTCTCTCTCACTGTGTGTATTAACACCAAACACTTCAGCAACACTGCATCTTAACTCCCACTGTTTCTGCTGTCATCTCAATCTGTGAGCTCTCCAGCGTGTCTGTTGGGTTTACAGTGAGTTAATGCCCCACTACCACTCCTTCTCCCCTCAGGTGTGTCTCGAAGACTTCTGCCATGCTTTTATTCCCTAAAATTATTGATGGATCCCAAAATCTGATCCTGAACTACATACAGAAATCTTCTTAGAAGTCTGAAGAAAACTACTTAAGTGCACTGTGAAGAGTTGTGTTTTATCAAGGCTGCAACCACCTATTCAGGATTGAGGTGACTAAATGCACCTGTTTGCATTTTTTTTTTTTTTTTTTTTTTAAGATTCTCTTTAGAACATTTTCAAGGGCTAGTCCACTTTTATAAATGGCAAATTGCCTTTAGCTGATGTGACAGCTGTGAACTTGTTATTGCTAATCAGAAGCTGGTGGTATTAGGGGAAGGAAACGTTCTCATTCTAGCAAGCATTTTACTGGACAAAATTGTTTGCACGCCCCTTAGTGCAAGATGAGTCATCAATAATTTTGGTCCATTTTCCAGAAGAGAGTACATTTTAAAAGCAAATTACTTTTGTCAACTTTTAGGAGTACACTAGAATATAGATGGCCTTAAAAATAGCAGACATGAATTAAAAGCCTCCTATTTTGATTTTATGGAGTCTTTAACATTCATTGCAATAGTTGGACAATTAGCCCTTTAAAAACTCATATCAGTCAACCACTAGTATGAATATTGATGGTGGCATGCCCTCAATGTCTGTGGTGGTTGTGGCTCAGATTTGTTTATATAATTATATTTTTTATATATTTTTATATATACATATTTTTGAATTATTTGTATTGCATTACACGAACTGTATGCATGTATAAAAATCATTTTTACGTCATTAAATACCTTTATGAAATGTATGGATGTGCAACAGATGTAGGTGCTCCTTTGTGCTGGTAGAGCATTTTATTCTTCACTGAAGGGATCTGACTGATGTGGAACATCTGTGATTAGCCCACAATGTGTGCACCTTCTAATGATGAGCAAATTTGATATCTATGCTCCCATTAATATTTAATGTCCCAATAATTCAGTATGAACACAGGCAAGTAATTGGTTGGGTAATTGAATTTGCTTGGGTAGTTTGACATAATTTTTCCATCACCGTGATGACACAAGACCTTCAGGAGAGTCTTTTAATAATCAAATGATAATTATACTTTGTTCGTGTGATACTATATTTCAAACCTCTTGAGCAGATAACATTTTAATTTCCAGAATTAAGAAGCCGTCAGGAGATACAAAGAGGAGATGGCATAAATGCTTTTGTTATGGGAATGTGTTGATATTTATTCATATCTGTGTGAGACATACAAAGAAGATATTCATATCACACAAAAGCATGTGTACAGGAAGTGCAGAAACTGTTTTATTCTACTATGGCTTTTGAATAATGATTAAGATATTTTAAGAAAATTATACCATCTGTTATTTGAATTTGATAAATAATTCACATGAGAGAATGGGTTTAGGATCTCTCTATTACATAGTATCTTTTCTCTCTTAATAATGCATGACCATAGTTAGGAAGGTATTGCAGATTTTTTTGTTGGATTTATCTAGGTCTTCTATCTTTTACAAATATATTGCTGTTTAATATATCATCATATTACGGAAGCAAAAGGCAATGCATATCTTGCATACAGTTAATAGCAATGGAATCAGTTTTTATTATTATTATTAATTTTTTTTTATTGATTTCGACACTATACCCTCTACAATAGCCAACCCAGTTTCAAATCTAGTAACATTTGTTCAAGGTTTTTGACTTGGTGTCATGTATTACTTAATGTAAATGTTTATAGACCATTAGCCTTATTAGCAAGGTGTGCTAGCTTGCAAGCTGATGCCTCTTGTACATTTATTTTAGGCCTAAAAATATAAGAATATACTTTTATGTGTCCCTTTAGAAGTATTTTTTTTGTATTTCTTGTACTTGAACTCGTGGTGCAAAACATGGGTACACACTGTTGACATTTATTTAGCTTAAAGGTGATTTATGACATTTTGTCAATGTTAAAATATTTTCTCTTATCCCAGCCTAATATGCAGAGACACACTGTAAGTAAACCATTTGGAGATTGATTTCCTAGAAAAGAAATTTCCCAGAGCCGTGGCTCTGTGGCACTATTAGAACATCGCTCTGTTTGTTCGAGCATCCCAGCTTGAATTAGCGACATTGGCTCAAACAATGGCATGCATTTAAACTGATATTTAAATTTTCAATTTAATATAATTGTATTTAATTCTATTCAATTTATTTTTTCTACTTGTATACAATTAAATTCTATTGATATTTCAATTGATAAAATGTTACTTAATTGTATTTAATTCTTTTCTACTTATTTTAACCTGTTCTATTCAATTCAATGTAATTCTGTTTAATTCTATTCAATTATGTGTAATTCTATTTAAATTCATTTAAATTGTTATTTATATTTTGATTTATGAATGTCAGTTTAAATTTCATTCTGTTTTCATTCATTTCAATTCTATTTAATTTCAGTGTATACATTTAAATTTAATTCAATTAAATTCTATTTTATATAATTACATTATTTTTTATTTAATTTAATTATAGTTAATTCTATCCAGATACTGTTGGGTAGACGGGTGTCCAGAAAACCTGATTGGTGTTGCTAGAGGTACAGAATTTAAACAGTTCACCTCAAAGACCAAATTTACTCCAAATTTTAACAATGCATTTTCTTCAACGGATAAAAATAAAACAAATAAAATAAAATACTGTATGTCATTATTTTTGCCATTTCTTTTGGTGACGCTTGTTTTGCAGACATTACATACTGCAACTTTAAGTCTCAATTTTGACAGTCTCTTTCTTAACTTTAAAGTCATTTTTATTGCTTTTTGTTTACTAAGTGAAACATTTTTTAATTTCGCACTTTGTCTTTGTATTTGTCATTGCGATGACCTTAGCAAAGCCACAAATATTTGATCAGCTTAATGAGCAACCCAACAATGGTCAATTGGTTTTTAATTATAACGCGGCATTGTCTTGTTCATAACAAATGAGAGTCTTGAGTTAACTCAGCTCCCTGGTTTTATTTGCACCTCGGGTGATTACCAGGAGGAAGGTGAGAAGATTTGACACTTTGCAGATTCATTTACTGCTGGAGTAAGACCAGAGGGTGATAATGAGGTCGAGGATTAAAAGCAGACAATCAGTGTGACAGCATCACGCGGACTCATTAAAGTACACTCTTTCGTCAATGATCAGTCATGCAACTCCGAGCTAATCTTTAGCTTCAAGATGAAGTGTAAAAGAAGAAAAGAAAGTCTCTCAGTTGTCTTTGGTTATGTGAACCTTAGTAGCATGAGTTTTCCTATTAATGTATTGGTTTTTTTTTTTTTTTTTTTTACCATAGAAACAATAATGGTGCTCTAATGACACCTATGGTTACCATGGTAAATTTATTTATAGGGGAGGTTTATGTACTCCGTCTTTACATATGAATAAAATAAAAATCCGGTCATTATTTAATCACCATCATGTTGATCCAAACCCATATGCATGTATTTTTCCATGGAACACTAAAGAATCTTTATGTTACTCTTTAATTTCGGTGTTGACACTGCATTTTTCAATCTGAATGTGGATGTGGATGAGATTTCAGTGCTTCGTCAGAGTTGAAGATTATCAGTAAACGATGACTTAAAGAGATTATGTCATTTAATTTGCTCACCCTTATGTCATTCCAAATGCGAAGGACTTTCTGTTTCCATGATGGAACATTCTACCGTGGATCTCCTTTTGTGTTCCACGGGAAAAAGAAAGTCACACAGGTTTGGAACAAAGTGAGGCTAAGTAAATTATGTCAATTTAAATTTTTGGTTGAACTGTCCCGTTAAATTTCATTCTATTCTTCAAAGATGTTGTACAGCTTCAGGAGACTAAATACTGTACAGTGCACGAGTTGTAAGGACTATTGTTTTTTACTGCATTGTTACTAGTTATTTTGGAGTCGTTTTTTCTTCTATAGAGTTATGTTTAGTTTTTTACAAAAGAGCTTCATAAAGATTCTTCAAATTATTTCTTTTTGTGTTTCACAGAAAAAAAATAACAGCATAGTGTATGTTTTTGGAAGGACATAAGAGTGACAGAATTTTTAATGACAAAATGTTCCCCCAAGACTTTATAAAAATTTTGTTCAAAACTTTTGCACCTATTTATCCAGATGTTAATTATTGCAGGTTTGGCATTTCAACATTCACGCCAAGTGTGAAATAAATTAAAGTGTCATTAATGTGTCATTTATATTAGCCGTATGATACTGACCAAGAAGCGGCACTCAAACTCTACTGCCGTCTTTGAAACTGCTTACCACTGACCAGAGACTCACCTTAAGGGTGACATGCTCAGCCTGAGGCTCTCTTCTTTAATTATTCTCTGTTTAACCTTTTCTCAAGTCGGAGGGAGGCTGAACCATAGAGGGCCGTTTAGCGTAATGAGGGTCCTCATCAAAAAAGCTATTGCATGAGCAAAGACTGTTTGACCCACTGTGCGCGCGCACACACACACACACACACACATAAGCCATCCCACCAGAGCCCTGGGCACCACTGCTATGCACACTGCTCCTCATCTCAAATGAAATGGTTGGTCTGACTGGGGTGTCATCTATAATTAATGGCCACTTCAGAGTGTAATTTATTGAGATCTCACCTGTGGCCCTGTCCCCATCCCTGCTGGACTTTCAAACCCCTCCCAGCTCCACCCACACACCTCCTCATGTTCACACCCAACATAAGGCAGAAACAGCAGATTAAATCCACCTGACGTTTAGCACTTCACACACTGAAACACTACAAATCACACTAAGGGAAAAGGTTTTTTTTAATTTTTTATACTAGAATGTAACTACCTATCAGGACTTTGAGTGGACCAAATGTAATTTAAGGATCAACCACTGAAAAAATGCATATCTCATCTAATAAAAAATACTTAACAGCTTAAACTATCCTAACCTATTTGATGACCTTTGCTGGTTTCCCAGCCTGGTCAGGTTGGTCTGTTTTGCTGGTTTTAGAGGGTTTCTGGGCACTAAACCAGGTAAACACCTGCTTGGCCAGGCTGGGAGAACAGCTTGGTCTTTCTTTCTTTATTTCTTACTTTCTTTCTTTCTTTCTGTCTTTGCTTGCTTGCTCGCATTCTTGCTTGCTTGCTTGCTTCGTTCGTTCTTTCTTTCTTTGCCTTTCTTTTTTGCATGGCTTCATTCTTATAAGGATAGCTCACCAAAATCTCTTTAGACACCATTCACTTTCATTGCATTTTTTTTTTCATACAATGAAAGTAAATGGTGACTTAGGCTAACGTTCTGCACAACATCTCCTTTTGTATTCTTCATAAAGAAAGAAGGTGAAACAGGTTTATAACAACATGAGGGTGAGTTAATGATGACTGTTTTGGGTGAACTATTCCTTTAACAATCCGAAGGTTGTAATTTATTAAAAAATTCTATTAATCTATGCAAAAAAACAACAACAAAAAAAAAAACACTTAAATCACATTGGACCCGTTATGTTTGATTTCAGGTTGATGGCCAGCAGCCAGTTTAGTCAGTTAATTCACATTGTAGACGTGCCAGGACTTGCTGTCATCTCATTACCTTTGTTGCATCTCATAAACTCAGTTGGCAGATGTCGGCCTCCATCCCCATCCTTACTGGGACAGAATTCCACAGGGAATACCCTTACTGTACCCTTGCTGTATATATGCTGCAATATTTAGTCAATGACTGTTATGTATCATGACCACAAGGAATAATTAACCTTAACCTAAAATCTGTTTTTCTATGACTTTCTTTCGCAGAACACCAAAGGACTAGGCAGAATAACTAACAGTCACCATCATTGTTTGGAAAAATTATGCAATAAAATAAAAGATGACTGAGACTAACATTCTGCCTAATACTGTATCTGATTTGTGTTCCATGGAAGAAAGAAAGTCATACACGTTTGGAACAACATGAGGGTTAGTAAATGTTAATAGAATTGTTTATTTTTTTTTTTTTTTTTTTTTTTTTTTATAAAGGGACCTATTCCTTTAAGGAACAGAGCTGTGATCAGACATCAAATTTAAGCTGATAGGTGGTTAGCCCTTTTGGCTGGTGCGCCGCTGTTGCTGAGTTAGATGGGGTGGTACTAGCGAGGCCTCCTTCTCCAGCCGAGTTCTCCCCCGCCTTAACGGCAACCTCTTCAGTACCCAAAGCCCCATGTGGAGGCCCTGATTCCCGCAGGGCTGCCAGCTGTCAGGGAACCTCTCCTCCTTCACACTCTCCAGCCATTAACCATCACCCTGAGTCTGGAGAGCCTACTTTACAGTTAAACTATTCACGTGCAGTGCCAGTAGTACTAAAATAAAAAAGATGTCATGATACTAGTGTTTCTGCAGTACTGGAAAATTAAACCACAAAGACTGCAATCATAGTCAGCATAAGCTGTGTGCTTTAAAGTGAATGTGTGAAGCAGACCGCTCATAACTCTAAACTTCACAGAATCATGCGCACTGTGTTATATGAGATGACAAAGCAGAGCACTCATCTACTGTAAAGCGTGCAGCACGTGTAGACTATATATTTATATATCACAGCATTTGCGTTCTGATGATCACACTGGGCCATGTAGCGAACTGTTTATCCAGCGGTGTGAAGCTTCTGCCAAAAACAAGAGTCAAAGTAAAAGCTCGATTCGAAATAAAATCTAGATGCCTGAAATTTATGTAATTGCGACAGAAATATATTACAACTGTTTAGTAAACTGTTATATTCACTGTAGTAGTAATAATAATGATTATTAATAATAATAGTAGTAATAATAGTAATAATAATAATAATAATCATAATTATCAAGATATCAACAAGAGTGCTGTTGTACTAAATAAAAGTTTGGAATAAAATGCAATGGCATATTGAAAAGGAATTGTTTTATTTTCACTTGTTAAAAGTCTTAGGAATTAATTTAATTCAACACTATTTTGATAATGAAATTAAATTAAACTTTAAAATATGGAATTCTAAAAAAATGAAATATAATGGAAAACACAGGGTTTGGGAAAAATATAAAGCAGATTTCAGTAGGCCCCTCCATAAAAACACTTAAGCAATGCATACTTCATTGAGAACCACTTGAAGGAAACATGCTTTTGTTTTTATATATTATTGACATTCTAAATAATAAGTATTACATAGTAAATTTAAGAATAAATGTATTATGTTATCATAAATCTAATAATAAATGTATTGCTACAATAATACATTTATTATTATTAAATGTAACTTTTTAAAAGTTTAAAGGAGTGTGTTCAATAACACATTACCATACTGGCATTTATTTTATTTATTTGTTTTATTGATTTATTGTGTTGCTGTGGTATCGATATTGGTATCGAGAATCATGAAATTTGACTGGTATTGGTACCGACTACTGAAATTTTGGTATCGTGACAACACTAAGTGCCGGTCGTTCAAGTTTTGAGTGTTTGATTCAATTGGAAATATAGCGTATTGTAGATTAATTAACATTTCAAGATACAGATTTTATTCTATGGTGGTAAAAGCCCTGACTACATGTCCGAAAGCAGTGGTTCTCTAACCTTAGGGTTCCCACAGTCATGAAAAACCTGGAAATACTGTATCAAAGAATTTTTAAATTGTGATTTTGAGGCCTGGTAAAGTCATGGAAATTAGGTAAATCTACAAAGTCATTGGAATTTCTTCACTGAATATAGACTTTTATTGTTACGTTCAGCTCTAACATACAGTATTCACTGAATAATTGCTTTGTGTTTAAGCTAAAGAAAAAGTTAAATTAATTACTCTACAATTTCTTTTAAAGCTCACACAACCAATCGGAATTGCACAAATAAACATTGTTTTCAAACAGCTTACACTATGGGTTTTCTTAAAATTGTCTTTGCATATTAACCTGGCATAAGAAAAAGTATTTTAACATTGAAAAATTAGCATTGCACATTTTGGATATCTCTTATAACACACATGATATTCAACTCATTGATATTAAACTAAAATCAGAATCAACCCAAACCCCAGTAACAACTGATGTTACTTAAACTTTGGTACTTTTGTTTAACAGCAGCTCCTCTCTTCCTCTCTCACCCGCTTTGTTCTTGTTTTAGTGTCATGTTCTACAAACCAGTGCATCAGAGCAGTGCTGACAGGGGTGGTTTTATCAACGTGATATTTATCACCTTGGATAAAGAAGAAATTAGTGCGAGAATGAGGTCGTAGATCACTGCAGGTTAGATTATGTGTCAAAGGAAAAAATCAATGGCAAAGCCACGTTTACCTTCCTTATACGCAATAGACAGCAGCAAGAAGCAAAGTAGCCTCAGGTTAACTACGCCACCGTGACATTTTGCCCCAAGACCTGTATTTGATACCACTTTTAATCTGCAAGTACCGTAAAACACAATAGAAGTTAAAAGGCAACTTCCCAACATTCGCCATTTATGTACATTCTCACTACTTTGTTAGATAACCATCTTGTATAATACTTTCAATATATAAAGTTTTAGATTGCGTACATGCATAATTAACACATTATGCATCAACTACCCATGTAACATGGTCATATCAGTGACCTGTTTTACACCTGTTTCAATTAAGGACAATCCATAATTTCACTTCAACCCCCAATTAGTGTCAGGATGGACCTTTCCTCCAGTCTCGAGTGCAGCTGTGACCCTGTCTATCATCCCTGTTTGTGTGCACTGGTGAAAGGGAACGGAACAGATGGGAATCCGATTGAAGAGATGAGATGCTCCTAATTACCTAATGAGCAAAGGGATCGGCTTGATTTGTCGCTTTAGCACTCTTGTTAGGTTAAGTGGAGGGAATCGACTAAGGAGCCATCTTGGCTCAATCTATCCTAATCTTTTGCTAGAAATTCTGCAATGCTGGAGTTGAAGTCAAAAGGATGATGCACTGTAAATGCTAATTCTTTGGGAATCTCTGCAGATTTTAGATCCTGTTAAACTTACAGTTGAAGTCAGAAGTTTACTTACACCTTAGCCAAATACATTTAAACTCAGTTTTTCACAATTCCTGACATTCAGTCGTAGAAAACATTCCCTGTCTTAGGACGGTTAGGATCACTACTTTATTTTAAGAATGTGAAATGTCAGAAAAATAGTAGAGAGAATTATTTATTTCAGCTTATATTTCTTTCATCACATTCCCAGTGGGTCAGAAGTTTTCATACACTTTGTTAGTATTTGGTAGCTTTGCCTTTTGTTTAACTTGGGTCAAAAGTTTTGGGTAGCCTTCCACAAGCTTCTCACAATAAGTTGCTGGAATTTTGGCCCATTCCTCCAGACAGAACTGGTGTAACTGAGTCAGGTTTGTAGGCCTCCTTGCTCACACACACTTTTTCAGTTCTGCACACAAATTTTCTATCGGATTGAGGTCAGGGCTTTGTGATGGCCACAAAATACCTTGACTTTGTTGTCCTTAAGCCAAGTTCTTAAGTCACTGTCCATTTGGAAGTACCATTTGCGATGAGCTTTAACTTTCTGGCTGATGTCTTGAGATGTTGCTTCAATATATCCACATAATTTTCCTTCCTTATGATGCCATCTATTTTCTGAAATGCACCAGTCCCTCCTGCAGCAAAGCACCCCCACAACATGATGCTGCCACCCCCATGCTTCACGGTTGGGATGGTGTTCTTCGGCTTGCAAGCCTCACCCTTTTTCCTCCAAACATAACAATAGTAATTATGGACTAACAGTTACATTTTTGTTTCATTAGACCAGAAAACATTTCTCCAAAATGTAAGATCTTTGTCCCCATGTGCACTTGAAAACTGTAGTCTGGCTTTTTTATGGTGGTTTTGGAGCGGTGGCTTCTTCCTTAACACTTCTGCATGTCCATACTAATAATGAACCTCATTCACAGGTATGCATGCATTTTCATTCTTGCAATAACATTTCAACTTTGTGCAAAATTGTTTAATTTTTAACACTCCTGAATAAATGCAGTCATTCACTTAAAAAACTTCCTTACATAAACTTCATAACTCAAATGAACAAACTTCCTGATGGTTGGAGGAAGCAACACAAGGGTTCAGGCTAGAGTTTCTTTGTTTGCACCGTCTTGCCACTTCTGGAGCACCTGGAGTCTGGATTGATCCTCACAATGAACCTTAGAAATAAATTATAAATAAATATTCTACGATACATGACCATTTGCTTTTCAACATTTCTCCCTAATGTCACTCCAAACTAATATTTATTTATATTATTTTATTCTGTTAATCACACAAAGTGAACATATCACTTAAGACCTGGAATATGATGCACAAGCTGCATGAAGGCACTGTCATCTGCCATTGTATTGATAAGATGGCTAGAGATATTTATTAAGATATCTCCTTTTGTCTTCAATATAAGAAATTCATATGGGTTTTGAACGACATAAGGACGAGTTAATTATGACAGAATTTGTATATCACCTCTACCAATATAAAAACTTTTTAACAGATTTAAATATTATGGCATATTACAAGATGTGCTTGCTTTTGACTTTTCTTTCAATAGACAGCATCCATTTATTTACTGGGCAGAAATGAATCCCCTGAAAAAATAAATAAATAAATAGTTTTAATCTTGCTAAAGCATTCAAAAGTGTTGTCCTTAGTTATGTGTAAATGTGGGAGCTTTTCTCATAATGTTTAGTTCACCCAAAATTTTAAATTCTGTCATCAATTCCTCACCCTCAAGCCATCCCAGACTTGTATGACTTTCTTTCTTCAACAGAACACAAACAAAGATTTTTTGAAGAATATCTCATCTCTGTAGGTCCATAAAATGCAAGGGAATGGGTGCCAAATTTTTGATGCTCCAAAAAGCACATATAGCCATCATAAAAGTAATCCATACGGCTCCGGTGGATTAATTAATGTCTTCTGAAGCAAAACGCTGAAGTGGAACATTAATTGATCCACTGGAGTCATATGGGTTACTTTTATGATGGCTATAAGTGCTTTTTGGAGCTTCAAAAATTTGCCACCCATTCACTTGCATTTTATGGACCTATAGAGCTGAAATATTCTTTCAAAACTCTTCATTTGAGTTCTGCTGAAGAAAGACAGTCATACATGTCTGTGATGGCAGGAGGGTGAGTAAATGGTGAGAGAATTTTCATTTTTGGGTGAACTAATCCTTTAAGATTTCAGCATAAGTAATTAATATGGGGTTCGAATGACATAAAGATGAGTAAATTATGACAGAATTTGTATATCACCTCTATCAATATAAAAAGCTTTTTAACAGAATAAAATATGACATATCAAAAGATGTGCTTACCTTTGACATTGCTTTCAGTTGCCAGCATTCATTTATTTACGGGGCTGAATTGGATCCCCTGAAAAATAAAAATATATATAGTTTTAATCTTGCTAAAGCATTCGAAAGTGTTTTCCTTAGTTATGTGTAAATGTGGAAGCTTTTCTCATAATGGTTAGTTCACCCAAAAATGAAAATTCTGTCATCATTTACTCACCTAAAATTATTCCATCACCATTGCCAACCTATTTCTCTCTTCTTCTTTTTTTTTCAAGGATCGGTGAAGTTCAGGAAAGGACCAAACAAAAAGCTCTGTTAAATTAGTCTAAATGACGTAAACACTATATATCGCAAGTGTTCTGAATCCATATGATCCCAAATTTGTTATTTTTAGTGAAAAAATCAGATAGTGCACCAAGGAAGTACAGATCAAGTCATCAAATTGTATCTGGAAAAACAGTGAAAAGCTCAGGCCTCTGCACAGATAGATTTCTAGTAGAACATTTAAACAGCAAAAAAAGAAACATCATCTCACTTTCAACTGCTTTTATTTTCAGCAAACTTAACATGTGTAAATATTTGTATGAACATAAAAAGATTCAACAACTAAGGCATAAACTGAACAAGTTTCCCAGACATGTGACTAACAGAAATGGAATAATGTGTCCCTGAACAAAGGGGGAGGTCAAAATCAAAAGTAACAGTCAGTATCTGGTGTGGCCACCAGCTGCATTAAGTACTGCAGTGCATCTCCTCCTCATGGACTGAACCAGATTTGCCAGTTCTTGCTGTGAGATGTTACCCCACTCTTCCACCAAGGCACTTGCAAGTTCCCGGACATTTCTGGGGGGAATGGCCCAAGCCCTCACCCTCTGAACCAACAGGTCCCATACGTGCTCGATGGGATTGAGATCCGGGCTCTTCGCTGGTCATGGCAGAACACTGACATTCCTGTCTTGCAGGAAATCACGCACAGAATAAGCAGGATGGCTGGTGGCATTGTCATGCTGGAGGGTCATATCAGGATGAGCCTGCAGGAAGGGTACCACATGAGGACGGAGGATGTCTTCCCTGTAACGCACAGCCTTGAGATTGCCTGCAATGACATCAAGCTCAGTCCGATGATGCTGTGACACACCGCCCCAGACCATGACAGACCCTCCACCTCCAAATCGATCCTGCTCCAGAGTACAGGCCTCGGTGTAACACTCATTCCTTTGACAATAAACGCGAGTCCGACCATCACCCCTGGTGAGACAAATCCATGACTCATTAGTGAAGAGCACTTTTTGCCAGTCCTGTCTGGTCCTGCGAGGTGGGTTTGTGCCCATAGGTGACGTTGTTGCCGGTGATGTCTGGTAAGGACCTGCCTTACAACAGGCATACAAGCCCTCAGTCCAGCCTCTCTCAGCCTATTGCGGACAGTCAGAGCACTGATGGAGGGATTGTTCGTTCCTGGTGTAACTCGGGCAGTTGTTGTTGCCACCCTGTACCTGTCCCGCAGGTGTGATATTCGGATGTACCAATCCTGTGCAGGTGTTGTTACACGTGGTCTGCCACTGCGAGGACAATCAGCTATCCTTCCTGTCTCCCTGTAGCGCTGTCTTAGGCGTCTGACAGTACAGACATTGCAATTTATTGCCCTGGGCACATCTGCAGTCCTCATTCCTCCATGCAGCATGCCTAAGGCATGTTCATGCAGATAAGCAGGGAATCTTGGGCATCTTTCTTTTGGTGTTTTTCAGAGTCAGTAGAAAGGTCTCTTTAGTGTCTTAAGTTTTTATAACTGTGACCTTAATTGCCTACGGTCTGAAAGCTGTTAGTGTCTTAACAACCGTTCCACAGGTGCATGTTCATTAATTGTTTATGGTTCATTGAACAAGCATGGAAAACATTGTTTAAACCTTTTACAATAAAGATCTGTAAAGTTATTTGGATTTTTACAAAATGATCAGTGTCCTGAAAAAGGGACATTTCTTTTTTTGCTGAATTTATGATTTCTTCTGTGATGAAAGGGATGACCTCAATCAAAAATAATAATTTTTACAGTTACTATTTAGACATTCAAATTCATGTTCTTCAGACACCGTCTGCAAGCAGTCTCTCAAGCTCTCTCATGACTACTCGCTCTCACATGATTACTCATGTTTTGTGAATTCGGATGACATCATCCTCTGCTCTGTAATCGGTCATTTAAATTTTACGACTCTTCATTTTCTAATCCAAATAGTTGAACACCTAGAAGACTGAAACCACTCTCACCATGACCAGTCTGATTTGTGAATTTTTTCACAGCAGTTTGTTTTCCTGTCAAATCTTTTTAAGTCCATGAGTCAGGTTGGTGAAAATAAGAACTCTTCACATTTAATGCTATTTCCAGTAAACATGCAATCTGGGTTAATGCAAATTCACTTGTATAAGATAGAGCCTGATTTGTGAATTCACAATCGCATTTGTTTACCTTTGATTGTGTCTTACTGCTCTACACCCATTGTCTTATGTAATAATAACAATATAGGCTGTGTCAATGGATAAAGCCATCAGAGAATCATCTTATAATTCTAAAAGATGACAACCTAGACATCACAGTAAGCTCAAAAAGACCTTGATTTGTAAATTTTTTCACAGATCAGTTTTTGTCTCTTATCCCTTTTTTGAGTTCTGTAGTCAACAGTTTACCTGAAAAAGCAGTGTTACAGGCTTTGAGAGGGCACATTCTGCAAACACATGATAATTATGATAGAAAAACACTAGTTTCACACCAAACTGGATTTGTGAAAACTTTCACAGATTGAATTTACTCAGTTTGATGGCTTCTTGTATATTTGCATTGTGAAATACTAATTTTCTAAGCCATAAAACCAATAAACATCTTATAATTCTACAAAATGAGCACATGTCACACTAGGCTTAAACAGAACATTCTGATATGTAAATTTTTTTCACAGATAATTTTTTGTCATTTAAACCATAAAACTGCTGTGAAAAAAATTCACCAATCAGACCGATCAAGATGAGAGTGGTTTCAGTCTTCTAGGTGTTCAACTTTTGAAGCCATTTGGATTAGAAAATGAAGAGTCGTAAAATGTAAATGACCGATTGCGGAGCAGAGGATGATGTCATCCGAATTCAGAAATCATGAAGAATCACATGCAACATCATTTACATGACTACGACAGTGCATAGTGTATATATAGCCAATCGAAATCTGAATTTCAAACCGCAAACTATCTTTACCGCAGTGCTGTTGTGATTCAGACATAGCCTAGTACACGAAAACCTGAAGTTTGCCAAGTTGTGCCCCTTTGCAAACCTATTAAAAGAATGTATGGTCTCCAGAAAGAGACAACATTGCTCGCAGACATGCATTTTGAATCATTTTGTTAGCGTTCAGCCCAGCAAACACATAATACACGTAGGGTATCAAATATTACGATTAGCCTACATGATGATTCAAAATCAAATCTCCACTAGCTAACTATCTAGTAACTAATCTTACGGTGAAGTTTACATGGGAAAAACACGTAAAAATACAAACCCATTAAAAATAAAAATAGGCGCGAATTGCCTCAATAACACTGCCGTTCCGAAAGTGGTTCACAAGAACCAGCACGGAGTCCTTGCTGTTAATTTTACATGAATACTGGTTGACAAAAATTTTCAATTTCTGAATGTTGAAGTTTAGAGAGATGAAGTTTACGTCAAAAAATCGATCCGCTAACTGGTGGCCACACAGTGAAGCCTGAGGCAAATGGACAGCCTAACGCATTGTGACTTTGCGAATGTTTTCCAAATTATGTATGGAAAATTCTGTGTGAAGACTCTTCGAAAAAGTCTCCTTTTGCATTCCACTGTGGGAAAAAAACTGCATATGGGTTTGAAACAATATGAGGGTGAGTAAATAATGACAGAATTTTCATTTTTGGATGAACTATTCCTTGAAAAATCTGAAATTAATGGGCTATTTGGGCAAGGTTCATGACCAACACAAGGCCAGTTACCTGTGACTGTTACCATTCTCATTCAGACAAAGTATGGTTTGTGCTAGCATGCTATCACTCATTCTGCTTTAGGTTTTAATCCATACCCAGCTTTTCATCAGCAGTCCTATCCATACAGTACATATAGGTCCATATATTAAATCAGGGATCCGCTATGTCCTGAATGTGTGCTATAATATTAAGTACACTCTAAGCGGAGAGTTTTCAGCTGATCTCACCCTGCTATGAAGTAGTGTGTGTGTGTGTGTGTGTACATGTAATTCACACTTTGAGGTGTGTGTTATTACATATAGATGCCGCTCTCTGCGTGTGTGCTGTGTTTCTCACACCCGATCTCCTCCGCGTCTCTCCCTGTCTATTGACCATGTTGCACATTATAAATGAAAGGCGGCGTGGTTCTCCTGCAAGTGGCTAATGAAAGCTCATTTTTAACATCGCTTAATGGTCCTGACAAAAAGTCTAATGAGGAAATCAATAATTCAGCGATTGTTGTCCTGCTTATACTAATAGATCCAGGTTGTTGAGGCTGAAATCTAACAAAGAGGGGGCCATTTTTTATTGAGCAGTTTCTGCACATCAGCGTGTTTTAAAAGGACAACACCCCCCCGCTGATTGATAACCTGTTGTGGATTTGCAACTGATGCTACAGTACGATTTTTGATCAGATTCATAAATGCTTTGCTGCTATTGAGGTTTTGCACACTTAAGAGGTGCTGCTGCCATTAATATAAATTTAATCAATTCTGTGTGAAATTAGGGGAAAAATACCTGTCACCTCCCTTTTAATTAAAGACGCATAGATTGATGTTCAAAAGATTTATTTCCTTATTGCAATATTGCTGTACAGTAAATGTTTGATGCTGCAACGTGATCTCATGAGAATTCGTATGTATTCGTACAGTTTAGTTCTAGCAAACATGCAATCTCTTACATTTGCACAGATACCGAAACGAGCAATATTGACGTATTGACAGCATCTAAGCATCGTTTTAAGTATTAACACCTATAGAAACATACAAATGTTTACGTGTCCTGTTTGAATTGATTAATATTGAATAATTCATAGATTTAATCAGTTAATTACATTTAATTTATAATCAATGAGATTAGTTAAATGCCATCACATTTATTTCATGCAATTGACATTATGATATGACATTTTATTGGTTTTATTCAGTTCTGTGTGATTTCTGCTGCCTTATACAATGTATTAAAGGATTACATAACTTTAACCAAGCCTAAACTTTAAAATATTAAAATGAATAAAAACTCTGTAATCGTTTAATCATTTATTAAGCATTTAATTTTATTTTTGTTTGCCATGGGACACAAATGGAGTTTTCAGAATATGCCAAAAAACTAAATAAACCACAAAAGGCACCATAAAACAATAATAAAATTAATCCATACATTTGCTAGTAATAATCTGAATCTTCAGACTTCTTTCTGTGAAGAACAGACCCAAATTCAAGCCTTTTATTCAACAATCTGCTTGTCCATCCGCCGCAGCCCCGTCACGCCCGCTGTAACCGTCAACCCGCGCTGGTTTCGTTTTCAAAATTCTAAAATTGCCACCTCAAGCATTACGACCAGCAGTTTTATGGCAGTGATGTCGAATGCTAATTGGCTCTTAAATGTCACTTGACCGTTTGCGACATGCCGTATTCTGCCATGTATATGTTTGAATGAGATATGACAGCTCCGTTATGGAGTGTATCAGGAGACGATTTACAACCATTAATAATTGAAATTCTACTCTCCACCGCACAGGGAGCACACTGGATGCAGCCATCGCCCTTTGGACTATACTGAATTTTGGTATTTTCCTGAATAAATTATAGTGAATAAATTTAACTGACGTATTTTACAGTATATGTTTAATGAATGGTTATGGTTAGGTTTAGGAGTAGGTGTTGAATTAGTGGCTGTCAAATATATATATAAATTAATATATTGTAGCACAAACTATTGCTACTGTACATTAATCAACTTGTTCCATGTTTTTATATTGTCAAAATGTGGTTATGTTTAGAGGCTGGGGTAGGGTTAAGGGATCTAAAATATCTATAAAACAGTAAAAATTTACCGATTCATAATCGATTCATGAATTCAAATATAGTTATAATGGATTCGTCAATATTTTACGTTTCTAAAGCTGTAAATACGTAAAAATGTTACATATTAGTTTACGTTTTAGATGCTTTCAAACATCCTTATTGTATGTTTTAGTGTCTATCCAAACATACAAACATGTACGTTTAAATTTTACAAATATTAATGTACAAACAACTACTTATATTAATGAGATCAGGCTGGATTTTCAAACTCAACGCCAAGAATCACCATTGCTCTCTACATCCTTGTCAGTGAATACTAAAAATGTAAGCCATGAAAGCCTGTTATGCAGTAACGTTTTTTAAATAAATATTCTTGTGTTGTAATATAAGAAAGCATTTCTATAAAAGGGAATACAGTTTTTTTATTTTTATTTTTATTTTTTTATTATTTATTTTTTATTATTATTATGCTCTGATCAGGCTCAGTCATTTACTTTATTAAATATAACGTCCCCGTTACTTGCGTAACCTCTGTTCCCTGATGGAGGGAACAAGACGTTGTGTCGATTTAGTGACACTAGGGGTCACTCTTGGGAGCCCGAAACACCTCTGGTCTTTGATAAAAGGCAATGAAAATTGGCAAGTGGTATTTGCATACCACTCCCCTGGACATACGGGTAAAAAGGAGCTGGTATGCAACCACTCATTCAGGTTTTGTGCTGAGGAGCTGAGACAAGGTCCCGCCATTTCAGCGGGTAGTTCAGCGTTGTGGCAGGAGGGACACAACGTCTCGTTTCCTCCATCAGGGAACGGAGGTTACGCAAGTAACCAGGACATTCCCTATTTGTCACTCACTCGACGTTGTATCGATACAGTGACACTAGGGGTCCCCATATGAAACGCCGCAACTGGCTGAACTGTGTTACGTGAACTGGCGGTGTGTGACGGGCAGACCACTGTGTGCCTCATAGCCAGCGCACCAGGCCGACACGTGACCTCCCCCAATGCTGTTATGAATGGAAATGGAATGGTGGACGGTGGGAATGGTGGATGGTGGTCATGATGACGGCCGTGCACACTGGGTATGTGACCCAGGAAACAAAGAAACCGCTCTTTTGCTGAACTCTTGGGTACCGCAGCCACTTGGGCATGCAGCGAAATTAAATGAAAAGGCAACAAAAGATTCTCCTCCCGGCCCTCCACCAGGGGATGGAGTGGTCTGCTTACCAGCTCCAAAGCAGTGGGTTTCGTCGTCCCTGGGTCGCCCGTCTCAGGGGCGCTTCGATGCCTTTCGTGGGTTCTTGGGGACCGGCCATGAGACGGGGGGCATCTGCTTCCTGCGGTAGGCTCCACGCCGGGGCCGGGCCGCAGGGGCGGGCTGCGGCGGAGCCGGTGCAGTCACCGCAGGGGGACGCCCTTGGCGACGAACAGGCGGGGTGCGAGATCTTGAGCCACGCCGGGGCAGGATGTTCTGGATAGCCTCCGTCTGCTGCTTCACCGCCGAGAACTGCTGGGCAAAGTCCTCGATGGTGTCTCTGAATAGGCCAACCTGCGAAATGGGGGCAGCAAGGAACCGTGCCTTGTCGGCCTCTCCCATCTTGACCAGGTTGAGCCAAAGGTGGCGCTCCTGGACCACCAAGGTGGACATTGCCCGCCCAAGAGACCGCGCCGTGACCTTTGTCACCCTGAGAGCAAGGTCGGTCGCCGAGCGCAGCTCCTGCATCAATCCCGGGGTGGAACTACACTTGTGCAGTTTCTTTAGCGCCTTGGCGGACTTGCAGTAGAGCCATGGCATGCAGGGCAGAGGCGGCTTGTCCAGCGGCACTGTAGGCTTTGGCCGTCAGGGACGACATAAACCTACAGGCCTTGGACGGGAGCTTTGGGCGCCCACGCCAGGTGGCGGCGCTTTGCAGGCATAGGTGCACCGCGAGCGCCTTATCCACCGGGAGAATCGCCGAATAGCCCCTGGCCGCCACACCATCGAGGGTAGTGAGGGCGGGGGAGTTGAAAGATCGGGACCGAGCAGTAAAAGGTGCCTCCCACAACCTTGTCAGCTCCTCGTGCACTTCCGGGAAGAAAGGAACTGGGGTGGGGCGTGGCTGTCAGTGGCACCGCGAGCCCAGGAACCAATCATCGAGACGCGAGGGTTCAGGGGAAAGCGGAGGGTTCCACTCTAGCCCGACGCTCGTGGCTGCCTGGGAAAGCATGTCCGTCATTTCCATGTCAGCCTGTGACTGGGTGACCGTACCCAAGGGTGGAGCCCAGCTGAGGCTTCCGTGTCCGACTGGATGAGCCCACTCTCCGACGCTGTGCTCGAGAGCTCATCAGCTTCGCGGGCTCCGAACAAGAGGTCGAACTCACCGTGAAATGAGCCGGCAGACTCATCCGGAAGCCCGATCGGGGCAGACGAGCATGCTGGGGAATGGGAGGTCCGTGGGGGGATACCCATTGGAGTCCCCAAATCACCCCCAGTGCTAGCCCCGCTGGCCTCATACCCGTAGGTAGAAGGACCGAGGTGGGAAGCCGCTGGGTTGACTTGCTTTCTTATGAAGGCAAGCCGCGACCGCAATGTTGCCATGGTCATGTTCTCGCAATGAGTACATGACACATCCACGAAAGCTGTCTCCGCGTGGGTCGCGCCCAGACACAAAAGACAGCGATCGTGACCATCAGAAGTTGAGAGATAACGACCGCAACCAGGAATTACACACAAACGGAAAGGCATCTTTAAAAAGACGCGTCTTTAAAAAGACGTTACGTGTGTGCCGCTCTTTTAGAGAAATATACTCTTTTATTTCTGCCGAAGCACCCAGGGGCGTTCTCTGCAGTGCACCAGTGCAGAGGAGGGAGAAGCTGCTGAAATGCGCCGTCAGATCCAGCAGAGGTGAATGAACAGTCAGCTCAATGAACATCGACCGTTCGGCTCCGAAGAGAAAATCTGAATGAGTGGTTGCATACCAGGTCCTTTTATACCCAAATGCAAATACCACTCGCCAATTTTCATTGGCCTTTTATCAAGTTTTTCGGGCTCCCAAGAGTGACCCCTAGTGTCACTACATCGACACAACGTCGAGTGAGTGACAGATAGGGAACTTGATTTACACAATGGCAAGAAAATGCCTAAAAGGCATGGCTAACAGGATGGAACCTAACAGGATTTAAGATAATCTGTGTAAATGATAAAAGATTATCTATGTCTTTTATTACAATCTTTTGAAATTTTGATATTATACAGATTTCAGTATTTTATCGAACAAGATGAAATGTTTTAAAGTGAGAAACCAACTATTGCACACTACAATTCATAAACTTACTTATGAACATTTACTGATTCATTTGAATACTTGACTAATAATTATTGATGTGGGTGCTGTTGTTTTCCCAACATGATTATTACATGAAATGCATCAGTTAAAACAAGGATGTTCTCAAGAAAACATGTTTTGTTTGAAACATTTCTATGGAACAGAAACGGCTGTAATACTACTCAATAATTTGACAGTTTTTCATTTTAGAAGTTATTGCAAAGCATTGGGAGACAAGGCAAAAATGGCAACATCTGCTCAAACTACTAGTGAAATTATTTAAAATTAACCCCTTTGTTCACTTTATTGTGGTATTGTGAATTAAAGATAACTAACTTTCCATCTTTAAATATTGACTGCTTGTTATTAAATCCAAAATATTAAGACATATGATGGGGGCATGGCAATTTACCGCATAATAGGAATTTTATTTAATGTATTTAATTGTTTTTGTTTTTTGTTTTTTTCACACCAGTTAAAATGTTCTATTCATTCTATGATACTTTTTATTTTAATCAGATTCCCTTTTTATGACTGGGTTTGTGTAATTCTCTAATTCTCTAAAACACTTGGTTTTTGTGGTTTGGATCCTGCTGCTTAAGGTTCAGGTGTGTGTGTGTGTGTTGGTAATGAAAACAGATGGTGAGTTGTTCAGTTGAGGTCACTGATCATGATCTTGGTCCCAGAGGGACTTTGTGTGGGGTGGGGTGGGGACAGGGGTCCGGCTCCACAGCTTACTCTTAATTGAAGGGGCAGCTAGATTACCCTCTGCGGGTCCTAGCTGGGCTCTGAGATAATAGGGGTCTTTGCCATGTGCTTCAGTCTCACTTTTTGAGTCAACCTGAATATCTTATCATTGTTTTGTTTTTTTCACATGCAAAGATGAAGACCAGACAACCATTGTGTATCAACTTAAATCAAATCAAACTCTGTTTGTCATTTATGTTGTTGAAGGATAATAAAAGTAGTCCTTGTTTTGTGCTATATTCCAAGTTTTGTGAAGACATACAAAAGGGATGTGTGAGGAACAGACAGAACTTTGAGTCGTTATGTACTGGAAATCTTCCCTTCTGCCGTAGCTATCAAAACTCAACTCATGCCATTCAGTTCGAAACATTGCAACACACTGCAATCAGTCACACACAAGAACCAGTTCTTTAACCATTATACCACAGCAACCCTTGCCTTAATGATTGCCTGATCCATAGATAACACCTCATACATTAAATACTGACATCTTTTCATGTGTTCCTTGTTTTTAGTAAGAAGAATAAACTTTGGTACTTTGAGTTTGGAACCGCAGAGACCTTCTAAGCCACCTGCAAGAAGCTGCATTATTATGTTGAGGTGGAGGTAATGAGAATGAGTGCGACTCCACATGTCTTCTCACTTTTCTAACACTTACACACCCCCTGCAGAACCTCTGGAAACAAATCTGTAGCATACGGTCTTCAACACAAAACATTTCATTTTACGTAAGATCCTGAATTGCTCTGATAATCTCTTTTAGATGTTGGAATCTTTTCACTAGCGATTGTTATGTATCTGACTACTTTTTTTTTTTTTTTTTTTATGAATTTAATTGTTTTTTGTTTTGTTTGTTTCTTTTACTTAATCCAATTAGAATCAAATTCCTTGACTTTGTACACACATGGTATCTGAAAACAAAAAATCTGGACTATTGTCTTTACATTTTATAGGTTTTATTAATGGGCGGGGCCCATTCATTGTTTACAAAAAAAGTAAAAAAAAATTGTGTTCAGGAGCCTGTCCAGCCATCTGATGAGCACATATGTGCATGTGTACTTGCACACATAAACTCCTTGGACATGTGTACACACTCATACACACACCCACACACATACACTCACATAAACATTCACACACACCTTTTGGTTTCCTAGGCAAGTTTTGTATGATTTTTACCTATGCAGCAAAGGTTCAGTGGTGGCCTGGGAATCGAAAGAGCTTGTGGGGGTGTGTTGGTGAGTTTGTGTGTGCTCGGACATGTGCACATACACACACACCTGTGGTGTTCTAGGTCAGAAATGACCGACCATTAGGAATGAATTGATGAGGTTACAAAAAAGTTAAAGTGTTCAGGAGCCTGTCCAACCATTAGATGAGCACATATGTGCAATGATTTTTATACTATACGAACTATAGATTCTATCCCCTAACCCTACCCCTAAACCTAACCCTCACAAAAAACTTTCTGCATTTTTAAATTTTCAAAAAAAACAAACAAAAAAAAAAAACATAGTTTAGTATGTTTTTTAAGCGATTTGAATCCCTTATGGGGACACTAGAAATGTCCTCATAAACCACATTTATAGCATAATACCCTTGTAATTACCAGTTTGTAACCTAAAAAATGTCCTCGTAAACCACCCAAACCCGCCCACAGACACACACACACCCTTTGATATCCCAGGCAACTTCTGAACTAGTCTTGACCCCACAGGAGGAAAAATACTATAACAGATATCCAGCAAGATATCCAGCTCCAGCAAGGAACCTTTTAAGTATCACCCTGGTATCTGCCCAGCAACCAGATGGGGTTACCCTAGCAACAGATTAGCAAAACACATATCTCTGCACCAGAACATCGTAGAGACTTCCGGGTTGGGTCATTTGACTCAAGCTAGCAAGGAATCTTTTGAGGATCCCTGGTAACTTCCTAGTAACCAAATGAGCTCACCCTAGACACCAAGTAGCAAAATACATATCTCTGCATCAGAACATCATAGAGAATTCTGGGTTGGGTCATTTGATTCAGGCTAGCAAGGAATCTTTTGAGGATCACCCTGGTAACTGCTTAGCAACAATATGGGGTTAACCTAGCAACAGATTAGCAAAACACATATCTCTGCACCAGAACATCATAGAGATTTCTGGGTTGGGTCATTTGACACAGGCTAACAAGGAGCCTTTTGAGTATTACCCCGGTAAATGTCTAGCAGCCAGAGGGGGTTTACCCTAGCAACCGAGTTGCAAAACACATATCTCTACACCAGAACATCGTAGAGACTTCTGGGTTGGCACATTTGACTCAGGCTAGCAAGGAGCCTTTCGAGTATCACCCTGGTAACTGCATTTCAACCAACTGATATCACCCTAGTAACCAAGTATCTAAGTTATAAAACATGCTAGCAACATGCTAATATCATTCTAAAATGTGTTAGCAAGACCATGCTAAGTGATGAAACATGCCATCCATCCATCCATAAGTTTATCTATCTATAAGTCTATCAGTCTTTCTTTTCTGTCTGTCTGTCTGTCTGTCTGGAACTAACTAACTAACTAACTTACAAACTAATTAAGCTTTTAATTTTTTTTTTTTTTTTTTTTTTTTTGAACTTTCAGACCATGCTCTTTCAAGCCAACCTCAAAGTTTGTCTACAAATTTTATTTGTCTAGATTCTCACTGAATCTTTACAAGACTACACTTTACAATAAGGTTGTATTCGTTAACTTTAGTTAACTACATTAGTTAACATGAACTAACAATGAACCACTTTTTCAGCAGATATTTATCTTAGTTGGTGCTAGTTTCAACAACACTAATATTTTAATAAGTTGTATATATTAACATTAGTTAATGCATTAGGAACTAACAATGAACAACTGTATCTTTATAAATTAACATTAACAAAGAATTAGAAATTCTGTACAAATATACTTTATTGTTCATTGTTAGTTAATGATACCTAATGCATTAACTAATGTTAACAAATAGAACCTTACTGTAAAGTGTTACCATTAATTAATTTACTAAATATTTAACATTATGCATATACAAAATCAAAATGTATGCTTATTTGGGGTTGTCTTACACTGTCTTGCCACTCTTGCCCATGTTTGTAAAGTGTGATGGTATCAACATGAACCTTAACAACATTTCATTGGAGGGTATCACCGTCCTGATCATTCCCAGCATACACGGGGGCTCCATCCTATGTGGAGAGAGCAAGAAACAGAGAGGCCAACGTTGAACAAGTAATACGTTTCCAGAAAAGAAGACCACAATTGTTGACCCCAAAGAACTCATGTTTGCTGTTCAAGGTAACACACACATACTCTTTATATGACATAATGGGGGGAATTCACTAAGAATGAGTTACACTCGCTGATAGCGTGGTTTATTTGCACGCTGGGTCTGGGATGTTTTAGCACCTGATTAACTAAAAGAATTCATGCAAGATGCACATCAGGTAACAATACAAACTTGCCCCAAAACATTTGTGCTGAATGCAACTTGCACACGCAATTCCCCATCTTGCAGGCCGGTTCTAAGCGATAGATTGTGGAGGATGCAACCGACTACTGAGATCTGGCACACTTTACTGGGACTGTACGGCATTTCTCCACCAGTGTGATCCAGACCCCTGAACCAGCTCTTTAAAATATTGATACTGTGCTCGTCTACTCATCTGGATATGTGCATAAACGTTTATAAATCTCCTCTTCATCATTTGATGAATTACAGCTGCCATGATCAATATCAAATAGCACTGACTTGACAGCATACAAAAGTGGCACAACTGTTTCGGCTCATTGTGTATTGAATCTATTTACTGATATAGTTTTTTATTAAAAAGTTATTAAAGGAATAGTTCACCCAAAAATTATAATTCTCTCATCATTTACTTACCATACTAAACTCCAACTCGTATGACTTTCTTTCTTCCATGGAACATAAACAAAGATATTTTGATTTAAATATGATGTGAATATATCCATCCAATTCTAGTTAATAGGGTCCACACTTCCAAACTCCAAAAAGGACATAAAGGCAACATAAAGGTAATACATACGACTCGAGTGGTTTAACCCATGTCTTCTAAAGCGATTTGGGTGAGAAACAGACCAAAATATAGCTCCTTTTCACTATAAATCGTGCCTTCTGCAGTTTCCTAGGCGCAATCCTGATTTGGAGCTCGATTACACTTCCTTGCGCTTGACGTATGCACAGAGTGCATGTACATGGGCAGAGTGCACGTACAGAGCTCTGTGCACATGTGAACTATTCCTTTAAGGATCACCTTTAACAAAACCTTTTACTGTCCTCTGAAAAGGTTTAAAATGTGTTGGAGCAAAGTCCTTGTCCTCATTCCCAATTAATCAAAGGCAACTTTGGGGAAACTTTTCTTTCATGATGAATATTTCACCAGTGACACATTGAATCATTGCAAGTGTTTTTTTTTTTTTTTTTTGCAATGAAGGACCAGTTTAATGTCAATGTTTGGGATTGTCAGTTGCTCTGTAAAAGCTTGTGCGAGGGTCGGTGAACAGACCTGTCTGATCAGAGCTGACTCAAATGCGCCACAGTAATTTCAATAACTGCAGGGCTGTACTTTCTAAAATAGCAGACTTTCAGTCACATAAGTCTAGTAGCTAGTCTACTAGCCGTGCGTGAGGGTAGTTTTTACAGGACTAAAATTACTGCCATAATCAATCATCCAAATTACATTTTTACATAACACAACATTTGTTCGGTTTTCAAGTGAAGTTCAAGCAAACACTTGGATGTACACAACAAATCAAAATTAATATTTACATTTAATAATAATTATAAAGTCATCAAAACTATTAATTAGAATGGAAATCCTAAATGGAAATATGGTAATCATGTAGAGATCAGAAAATGTTAACAAATCAAAACTCTCACAAAATGTGTCCTTCTTTAATGTAGCCACACTTAGATTAGAGTTCTGCACACTCTGGCCATTCTCTCATCCAACTTTATGAAGTTTCCACCTGGGATGCTTTTTAGACAATATTGATGAAGTTCCCATATATGCTATGCACTTGTTGGCTGCTCTTCCTGCAAAGAACTAGCAAGGACCCTTGTTGTTGAGATAAACAGATAGATGTTCCCTCTCTGGAGGATTATCGAGGCAGAACCCTGTTCACTAATCTAAAAATGTGTACGATGGTTGTCACCACTTTGGGGAAAGTTTATGTATCGTGCCTGCTGTGAGAGCATTGATTGCTGTTTTACAGAATCTCTTTGGGGTGTTATCATGGGAATGTTTTGGATCACAAAGAGCAGAGTGAAGGGTGAAACATCAGAGCCTGTTGGACTCTTAAAATCAGAGTTCTTGAGGTTCCCTTATGAGAAATCACCCATTTGAAAGAGATTGTCAGTTAGACAAAGACTTTCTTGTTTCCGGAGGTAGAAGAGTTTACTTTGTGCTTTTTAAGACCTGTGATCCCTGGTTTTGCAGCTTTTTCCAGTCAATAAGGGTTAAAAGGATATAAACCTATAGCAGTCATTCTCAGCTGGTGAGCCGTGACCCAAAAATGGGTCACAAGTCTGTTCTGACAAGGTCATGTACAGTAGGGGAAAAAACTAAGAATAAAATGCAACAAACCATGTAATGTGGTGAAGTTATGGAAAATCAAAATAAATAAGCTTCCCAGATATATTTGTGGTTGACATAAAAAAATGAGTGTCCAATCAAATTCTACAGTATTTTGTTGCAAATTCAACTCTCAATTGGTAGAAACAGGCCGAAATTGGTAGATTTAAAAATGGATAGGTTGCATGATTTTCTTGAAAGCCATAAACAAAATGTCATGGTTACTTGTGTAACCTCCGATCCCTGATGGAGGGAACAAGACGTTGTGTTGATGTAGTGACACAAGGGGTCACTCTTGGGAGCCCGAGACACCTCTGGTCTTTGATAAAATGCCAATGAAAATTGGGATGTGTTATTTGCATACCACTCCCCCGGACATATGGGTATAAAAGGAGCTGGTATGCAACCACTCATTCAGGTTTTATGCTGAGGAGCCGATATAAGGTCCGGCCATTTCAGCAGGTAGTTCAGCATTGTGGCAGGAGGGACACAACGTCTCGTTCCCTCCATCAGGGAACAGAGGTTACACAAGTAACCATGAAATTCCCTATCTGTCACTCACTCGACTTTGTGTCGATATAGTGACACTAGGGGTCCCTATACCACAATTGGCTGAACTGTGTTACATGAACTGGCGGTGTGTGGTGGGCAGACTACTGTGTGCCTCATAGCCAGCACACCAGGTCGACACGTAACCTCCCCCAACATAGTTATGAGTGTCGAACGGCCCTTTCGGGACAAGTCGACTACCCAAAAGATAGAGACAGGCTTAACCCAGTCGTGGCCTCTTTTCCCCTTCTCTTTTTCCACTCCCTAAAAAAGAAGGGGGATTATCCGACTGGGCCGCCAGGTCTAGTTGGGGGGTGTTCCTCCCAAGGGGAAGACACAGCGGAGACCCCACCTCACCCAAAGAGAGGGGAGGAAATTTAAGTGGAAGGATACGTCACATGGTCTTTCCAACCATGTGGAGAGTCTTCAAGGTAGATCCTGCCCAATGGGGGAGGAGTTACTACAAATATGGAGACTGGGGCAGAGGGGCTCTGCCCAAGGATGATGCAGTTTGCCAACAGGGAAACGAATTAGCGGAAGATATATATCGCATGGGGTTAGCCTTACAGGGAACCGCCACATGCGGAGCACCTACCCTAGAACAGGACTCTTAGTTAGCGCATGTACTGGGCCATCAGCAAATCTCTCCGAAAACTCGACTGCCACAGGGCTCGGAGGAAGTCAACCAGGGAACAAACTTGTGAACACTACTGGGAATTAATGGCGCACGTCTTCAGCTCAAAAGGAGATGGAAGGCGCTATGTGCAAGCGATACACCCGGCCGGCTATCCAGGGCTTATCCACTTGTGTTGCATGCCATTACCTGGGACGAAACCGGTTCCACCTGGAGGTTGTAGAACCTTGCAAAGGTGCTGGGTGTTGCCCAGCTCGCTGCTCTGCAAATGTCTGTTAGAGAGGCACCCCTGGCCAGGGCCCAGGAAGCCACTATACCCCTGGTAGAATGGGCTCGTAGCCCTACCGGGGGCGGCATGTCCTGGCTGGCATATGCCATAGTTATGGCGTCAATGAGCCAGTGGGTGATCCTCTGCTTGGAGACAGCGCTTCCTTTCCGCTGTGCACCAAAGCAGACAAAGAGCTGCTCAGAGGTTCTAAAGCTCTGCGTGCGATCCAAATAGATGCGTAAAGCGCGCACCAGACACAGCGACGACAGGGCTGGGTCTGCCTCCTCCTGGGGCAGTGCTTGCAGGTTCACCACCTGGTCCCTAAAAGGGGTGGTGGGAACCTTGGGCACATAGCCCAGTCAGGGTCTCAGGATCACATGAGAGTAACCCGGACCGAACTCCAGGCACGTTTCGCTGACAGAGAATGCTTGCAGGTCACCTACCCTCTTGATGGAAGTGAGCGCAGTCAGGAGGGCAGTCTTCAAGGAGAGTGCCTTAAGCTCGGCTGACGGCAAAGGCTCAAAGGGGGCTCTCTGTAGACCCTGAAGAACTACAGAGAGGTCCCATGAGGGAATAAGGTGCGGTCTGGAAGGGTTCAGCCTCCTGGTGCCTCTTAGGAACCTGATGATCAGGTCGTGCTTCCCTAAGGACTTACCGTCGACTGCGTCATGGTGTGCTACTATGGCGGCAATGTACACCTTCAAGGTGGAAGGGGACAGCCTCCCTTCCAACCTCTCCTGCAGGAAGGAAAGCACTGATCCGGCTGCACATCTCTGGGGGTCTTCGCGTCGGGAAGAACACCACTTAGCGAACAGACGCCACTTAAAGGCATACAGGCACCTCATAGAGGGGACCCTAACCTGAGTGATCGTGTCTACCACCACAGGTGGTAGACCACTTAGGTCTTCCACGTCCCATCCAGGGGCCAGACATGGAGATTCCAGAGGTCTGGGCATGGGTGTCAGAGGGTGCCCCGTCCCTGAGAAAGAAGGTCCTTCCTCAGAGGAATTCGCCAGGGGGGAGCTGTCGTGAGGAGCGTGAGGTCCGAGAACCATGTCTGGGTAGGCCAGTAAGGTGCTACCAGGACGACCTGCTCCTCGTCCTCCCTGACCTTGCACAGGGTCTATGCAAGCAGGCTCACTGGGGGAAATGCATATTTGCATTTGCCAGGGGGCCAGCTGTGTGCCAGCGCCTCTATGCCGAGGGGAGCCTCGGTGAGGGCGTACCAGAGCAGGCAGTGGGATGATTCTTGGGAGGCGATCAGGTCCACCTGTGCCCATCCAAATTGACTCCAAATCAGCTGGACCACCTGAGGGTGGAGTCTCCACTCTCCCCTGAGGGTAACCTGCCGTGACAGTGAGTCCGCTGTAGTGTTGAGGTTTCCCAGGATGTGAGTGGCCCGCAGCAACTTGAAGTGCTGCTGACTCCAGAGGAGACGACGGTGGGCGAGTTGTGACATACGACGAGAGCGCAGACCGCCTTGGTGGTTGACATATGCTACCGTTGCCGTGTTGTCTGTCCGAATCAACACATGCTTGCCCTGGATCAACGGCCGGAACCTCCGCAGGGCGAGCAGAATTGCCAACAACTCCAGGCAGTTGATGTGCCAATGCAGTCGCGGGCCTGTCCAGAGGCCGGCGGCTGTGTGCCCATTGCAAACAGTGCCCCAGCCCGTTTTGGAGGCATCTGTCATGACCACGATGCACCTGGAGACCAGTTCTAGAGGAACACCTGCCCGTAGATACGAGAGGTCGGTCCAAGGGCTGAAAAGACGGTGACAGACCGGCGTGATGGCCACGCGATATGTCCCGCGGCGCCATGCCCATCTTGGGACTCAAGTCTGGAGCCAGTGCTGAAGCGGTCTCATATGCATCAACCCGAGCGGGGTGGCCACCGCCGAGGGTGACTTATGCCCCAGGAGCCTCTGAAAAAGTTTCTGTGGAACCGCTGTTTTCTGTTTGAACGCCTTCAAACAGGCCAGCACCGACTGGGCGCGCTCGTTTGTAAGGAGACTGGAGACTGAGTCCAACTCCAAACCAAGATAAGAGATGCTCTGAACCGGGAGGAGCTTGCTCTTTCCCCAGTTGACCCGAAGCCCTAGTTGGCTGAGGTGTGATAGCACCAGGTCCCTGTGTGCGCACAACATGTCTCGAGAGTGAGCTAGGATTAGCCAGTCATCGAGATAGTTGAGAATGTGAATGCCCACCTCCCTTAACGGGGCAAGGGCAGCCTCTGCAATCTTCAAAAAGACGCGAGGAGACAGGGATAGGCCGAAAGGGAGGACTTTGTACTGATACGCCTGACCCTCAAATGCAAACCGCAGGAAAGGTCTGTGTCGAGGAAGGATCGAGACGTGGAAGTACGCATCCTTCAGGTCTACCGCCGTGAACCAATCTTGATGCCAGACGCTCGCCAGAATGCGTTTTTGCATCAGCATCTTGAACGGGAGTCTGTGTAAAGCCCAGTTCAGTACTCGCAGGTCCAAGATTGGCCGCAACCCACCGCCTTTTTTCGGTACGATGAAGTAGGGGCTGTAAAACCCTTTCTTCATCTCGGCTGGAGGCACAGGTTCTATCGCGCCATTCCGTAGGAGGGTAACAATCGCCGCACGCAAGGTGGCAGCGTTTTCGCTCTTGACCAAGGTGAATACCGCTGAACCTGGGCGGGCGCCTGGTGAACTGAATCGCGTAGCCAAGTCAGACGGTCCGGATCAGGGCTGCGGCGGAGCCGGTGCAGTCACCGCAGGGGGACACCCGTGGCAATGAGCAGACGGGGTGCGGGATCTTGAGCCATGCTGGGGCATGATGTGCCGGATTGCCTCCGTCCGCTGCTTCACTGCCGAGAACTGCTGGGCAAAGTCCTTGATGGTTTCGCCGAATAGGCCCACCTGGGAAATGGGGGCTGCAAGGAACCGTGTCTTGTCGGCCTCGCCCATCTCGACCAGGTTGAGCCAAAGGTGGCACTCCTGAACCACTAGTGTGGCCATCATCCGCCCGAGCTGTGACCTTCGTCGCTTGGAGAGCAAGGTCGGTCGCCGAGTGCAGTTCCTGCATCAAATCTGGGGCAGAACTACCCTTGTGCAGTTCTTTCAATGCCTTGGCTTGGTGGACTTGCAGGAGAGCCATGGTGTGCAGGGCAGTGGCGGCTTGTCCAGCAGCACTGTAGGCTTTAGCGTCAGGGACGACGTGAGCCTACAGGGCTTGGACGGGAGCTTAGGGCATCTGTGCCAGGTGGCGGCACTCTGCGGGCATAGGTGCACCGTGAGTGCCTTATCCACTGGGGGAATCGCCGTATAGCCCCTGGCCACCCCGCCATCGAGGGTAGTGAGAGCAGGGGAACTGCGGAATCGGGGCTGGGCAGTAAAAGGTGCCTCCCATGACTTCGTCAGCTCCTTGTGCACTTCCGGGAAGAATGGCACTGGAGCGGGGCATGGCTGCTTTGAGCGGCGCCACAAGCCCAGGAACCAATCATCAAGCCATGAGGGTTCAGGGGAGAGTGGAGGGTTCCACTCTAACTCGACGCTCGTGGCCACCAGGGAAAGCATGTCCATCATTTCGGCCTGTGACTGGGCAATCGTCCCCGAAAGGGTAAGCCCAGCTGAGGCTTCTGCATCCGACTGGACAAGCCCGCTCTCCGATGCTGCGTTCGAGAGCTCATCATCTTCGCGGGCTCCGATCAAGAAGCCAGACTCGCCGTGAGACAAGCCGGAGAACTCATCCGGAAGCCCGATTGGGGCAGATGAGCGTGCTGGGGAATGGGAGGTCCGCGGGGGGATACCCGGCGGAGACGATCCCATTGGGGTCCCCAAATCGCCCCCAGTTCTAGCCGTGCTGTCCTCATACCCATAGGTAGAAGGACCTTTCTTACGAAAGCAAGCCGCGACCACAACATTGCCATGGTGTCACGCCCCGACACAAAAGACAGCGATCATGACCATCCGAAGTTGAGAGATAATGATCGCAACCAGGAATAACACACAATAAAAAGGCATCTTTAAAAAGACGCATCTTTAAAAAGACGCATCTTTAAAAAGACGTTCCATGTGTGCCGCTCTTTTAGAGAAATATATACTCTTTTAGAGGAGGAAAAGCTCTTACAGAAAATATACTCTCTTATTTTTCTGCCGAAGCGCCCAGGGGCGTTCTCTGCAGTGCACCAGTGCAGAGGAGGGAGAAGCCGCTGAAACGTGCCATCAGATCCAGCAGAGGTGAATGAACAGTAATATTCAGCTCAATGAGCATGACCGTTCGGCTCCAAAGAGAAAATCTGAATGAGTGGTTGCATACCAGCTCCTTTTATACCCGTATGTTCGGGGGAGTGGCATGCAAATACCACTCGCCAATTTTCATTGGCCTTTTATCAAAGACCAGAGGTGTCTCGGGCTCCCAAGAGTGACCCCTTGTGTCACTACATCGACACAACGTCGAGTGAGTGACAGATAGGGAACTGCTGTATGAAAGGAGAAAAAATAAACAACCCAGACTACATTAAATATGGGTTTACCTGCAAAGAATAAACAATGTGTTTAGTGTAGTGAACTATTGGCAGTCAACAACATGAAACTATAAAATTTCAAGAGAGATTTAGAAACAAACTCTGAATGTCGGTAAGTATGATGTTTGAAGATAAACTATGAAGACAGTGAGTATGTTTGCATGCAATCTAAGATGCTGATAATTACCAAAACCAGCTTATTAAAAACAAATCAGACAACGCAAGACCCATGTTTTCATGAGACTCTGTTTGACATCAAAACATAAACACTTGCACACAATGGATAAGCCGTAAAGTACACTAGTTAAGGTGTTTACATTCAATACGAATTCAGGGTTATTGATTAAAATGTACGTGTGCCATTTGTTTTTGCTTTAACCGTTTATGACCTTAACAAGAAAAAGGAAAATTATTTTTATCTTAAAGGAATTTTCCGGGTTCAAGTTAACAAGTTAAGCTCAATTCACAGCATTTTTGGCATAATGTTGATTACCTCAAAAGTTAATTTCAACTCTTCATTCCTTTTCTTTAAAAAAAAATAAATAAAATGGTTACAGTGAGGCACTTAGAATGGAATAGAATGGCATGTGGCAATTTTTTTGGAGGGTTTAAAGGCCAAAATGTGAAGCTTATAAATTAGTGAATGTACTAACATTAATTCTTCTGTTAAAACGCATGTATTATTTGAGCTGTAAAGTTGTTTAGATCAACAGTTTTACAGTCGTTTTAGGGTTTGTTGACATTACATCATCATGGCAATGAAGTTGTAAAGTTGGCTATAACTTTACACAGAAAAGTTTAGTAAGCAATTTTATCACACTAAATTATAAATGATGTAATGTTAACACGCATATTGTTTACGTCTTGTGGCTATACCTTTGAAACAGTGAGCATTTGAATGTTTATGGATTGGCCCCATTCACTTCCATTGTAAGTGCCTCAGTGTAACCCATATTCTTGCTTTTTTCAAAGAGAAGGAGGGGCAGAAAAGGAGGGGCAAGTCAAAATTGAATCTTTGTGGTAATAAATATAATGCTTATTAAGCACAATCGGTGTAAGATCATGCATGTAAAATGCTCAATCTAAAACTGAAAAAACTAAGTTTTCCCATTCAGCCTATATCGTGTTCTTAATTCGGCCTATACAGTTCACAGTAATATTCAATTTCTGTTTTTGATTTTATTGATATTTTTGTGTAATCTAGTACAATAAAGAATTTTGGTAACGTGTTGGGTCACCACTATATTGCCCAATGTAAAATCTAGGTCCTGAAGTAATCCTAGCTGAGAACCACTGGCCTATAGTATAACTATGAGTATTCTCATTCCTATCATCTTTTTTCAATATCTGTACATTACATCAGGCCATAGTATCTCATTCATTAAACTCCTTAATCTGTCCTCCTCAGTTAAACCCAAAGAACCGATCCATTATTTCAGGGTTTGTGTCGTTAGTCTGTGGCCATTTGTACAGTTCGCCCAGCCCCTTGCACTCTTTAATTTCAGTTAATACGAGTCAGCTGCTGATAAATGCATCCATTTGTATCATGCATGTTTGCTCTAATATCCTGCTGCATCTTGGCTTCTTTGCTACGTCTCTCAAATGGGCCAAAGTGGGAGCGGGGTGCTTCGGAAATAAAATCGGCTTCCAGAAAAATCAAAGCAGGGCTCAGCTTCAACCCTTTATGCTCCATTCTATTCCATTTACTCTGGAAGAAAAGATCAATTGATTGGCATGAAAAGGCAACTGCGAGCCCATGATTGGACCAGAGAAGGCACTTAGCCTGGACGCATTGCTGGTGGTTTTGAAAGCCTTTCCAGATATGCCTTCAGCTGAAGGAGCTCTGAAGGTGAGAGTCCTGGGCTTGTCAGATTAGACGAGGGAGCATTTTCTGGATGGAAAATAGGGAGTGCATTAGCCCCTGAGGCCCGGCTCTCAGATGGGGTAGAGGCTGACCTTTCGGGAGCAGTTGAGTGGCCCCGCTGGTGACGCTAGGAGACAGGCCTCCTCATGTGGAAGGTAATGGAGGTGGGCTGAATTATTCAGCATGGACGTGGGCTGCACTGGGGGTACTGATGTCCCCTGACACACTGTGTGAAAGCCCCAACCCCCCCCCCCCCCCACCAAGCACCCCCCCCCCCCTTCGCACCTCAGCCCTCCCTATGCCTGTCACTCCGTGTGCGTCAGGAGCGAAGCCGAGCTGTTCGTTCACACAGAAAAAAACAACAGGTGACAAGAAAACACCATTATCAGGTGCACACGGCTTGGTTATGTGTGTGCATGTGCAAAGAAAGAAGGTCTGGGTGGAATAGGGAAGGCTTCAGTGGTGATTTGTGAATTTTTTCCAATGTTAAAATGCTTTCTCCCATCCCTGCTTAATATTTAACCATAAATAAGTGATTCCTAGATTGATTTTCCACCAAAGTGAAAACACCATGGCTGTGTGGTCCTTTTAAAATATTGCTTTGTTTGATTGAGCATCCTGACCATCCCGACACAGAAACATTGGCTCAACTAATGGCGTGTGTTTTAGGCGGACTACTTGTTTGTCCAGCAACAGGTGGGGTGTGGTAGGGTGGTTTTTAGAAAACCTCTTTGAAGTCATTATTATTTGAAATTCAGCATGGTAACGATAGTGGCGCAAAAACTTGCTGAATTACACACTTCAGTTTTAAATTTAAGAGTTGGGGTCAAGACCTGTCCCTCCAAAACCCATACCAGTAACAGACCACCTAAGACCCAGACTACACCCTTTGAGACCTAGATCCAGACCAAGATGGCCTTGACCAAGACTAAACCCCTAAATGCCTAGATCCAGGGCCGGTTGCATAAAACTTTTTTAGACTAGTCTTACTGCTTAATCGTCTAAAATGTTGGTCTTTTTCAGTCAGTTGCATAAAAACTTAGATCGGTCTAATTTAAAGGTGCTGTAAGTGATTTTTTTCATGGAAAGTATGCAAAAAAGGTTCCTACTTCCTTAAAGATATTGAAATAATTGTCCTGAGATATCTCACCAGTCTCTGTGACAGCTGTATACTTTGTAAACAGCAAACAAAAATGTGTCCGCAGACCTCGGACATTGACGCTTTCCACCTGTCAATCATTTTGCTCGTTCTCATAGTGTTGTATTTGAAGCAGATCATTGCAATGTTATCCATCTGGCCAGCAGTCTCAGGCCGGAGGTTAGGGTGGCGCTAATGACAAAACAACAATCATGGCGGTGAGTTGTTGTCTTCGTAATATCTTAATAAATCTATCATTATTTGGTGAACAATGAATCTATATATTAATGCTTAGTTTTTATCTGCTTACTACTGAATCTTTAGGTGTGTTTCTTGTTATTGTAATTGAAGCTTGAATATTTTGTCATACTTTATTAAATCAAATATTTTTCTGGGGACATTTCGATGACCCTTTGGTTTTGTAAATAGGCATTGCCATAAAGTCACTGAAGCTTTTATATATATATATATATATATATATATATATATATATATATATATATATATATATATATATATATATATGGGTTGTTCTCTTTTGTTTAGTTTTTGTTTAGGTCTATGGTTTGTGAGTTATTGGTAGCTTACAAATACTCTTGAGCGATGGTTTGTTGCGTTGGTCAGAGTTCCCGAAATTGAGCATTGCGTGTTGTGCATTTTTCCCCTTGTAGAGGCATATTACGATTCGTAGAGGTCAAAAATGACCTCAGTTGCAGCAATGCAAAACCTTTTTCCATGGCAAGCGTGTTTAAGCAGACAAGACTGGACAAATTAAAATTGCATCTCCAAAGCCACTCCAAGGCAGTTGTCAATGGAGATATAAACATCTTGAGTTGATATGTAGCACAAATATTTATATTTACTTTACTTTTCACAGATGTGGCTTGGGTTGTAGAGCACCACTCCATTATCACTGTCTGTACTAAGCAACTACAGTACGATTTTGAAAATCATTCACAACAGCATCCCACTTCAGCCAAAATGCCACCAACCACCAGTGCAACAGTGCCCACGCCAGCAGTCAGAGACACACCATCAACCAACAGTGCCCACGCCAGAGACACACCATCAACCAGCAGTGCAACAGTGCCCATGCCAGTGGTCAGAGACACACCATCAACCACCAGTGCAACAGTGCCCACGTCAGCATTCAGAGACACGCCATCAAACACCAGTGCCCACACCAGCGGTCAGAGACACTCCATCAACCACCAGTGCCCATGCCAGCAGTCAGAGTCACACCTTCAACCACCAGTGCAACAGGGCCCACGCCAGTGGTCAGAGACACACAATCAACTACCAGTGCAACAGTGCCCATGCCAGAGGTCAGAGACACACCATCAACCACCAGTGCAACAGTGCCCACGCCAGCGGTCAGAGACACACCATCAACCACCAGTGCAACAGTGCCCACGCCAGCAGTCAGAGACACAATCAACCAACATTGCCTACACCAGCGGTCAGAGACACACCATCAACCACCAGTGCAACAGTGCCCACGCCAGCGGTCAGAGACACACCATCAACCACCAGTGTAACAGTGCCCACGACAGCAGTTAGAGACACACTATCAACCAACATTGCCTACACCAGCAGTCAGAGACACACAATCAACCACCAGTTCAACAGTGACCGCACCAGCAGTCAGACTGTGGGGTTATCATGATAATGGTGAAGAATATGAGAAATCATGTTTTTGACATAAATAAACCTATAATTGGTGTGCTTTATAAGTATTTGTTGAAAGAAAGAATAAGGACAGATGCCAGATGCTTTTACTGAAAACAACTTACAGTGCTTCAATCTATTGACTTATAAATTTATGCAATTCCTGGGAACCCAAAACATTGTCGTTACTAACATCCTTTCTCTATCTCTACCGGTTGAAATGCAGGGGCTCTGTAGCTCAACTGGTAGAGCATGGATCATGTTTAACCTGGCATATACGATACTGTAAACACATACACTACCCTTCAAAAGTTTGGGGTCACTTGCCTGAAATGTTTCTCATGATCTTAAAAACCTTTTGATCTGAAGGCATATGCTTAAAAGTTTGAAATTAGTTTTGTAGACAAAAATATAATTGTGCCAACATATTAATTTATTTAATTACAAAATAAAATTTTATTTAAAAAAAAAACAAAAAAAAAAGTTTTTGAAATGGATGACTTGGACCAAATAAAAGAAAAGCAGCCAATGAGTGCCCAGCATATAGATGAGAACTCCTTCAATACTGTTTAAAAAGCATCCCAGGGTGATACCTCAAGAAGTTGGTTGAGAAAATGTCAAGAGTAAATGTCTGCAAAATCTAAGCAAAGTGTGGCCACTTTGAAGATGCTAAAATATAACACAGTTTTGATTTATTTTGGATTGTTTTAGTCACAACATAATGCCCATATTTCCATTTCTATTATTCCATAGTTTTGATGACTTTGCTATTATTCTAAAATGTGAAGAAGAAAAAAAAAAAACAACTTTTGAAAGGTAGTGTATTTGCATAGTACTTTTAGTGCACTTTGAACTGTTCTTGAAATTGTATTTTATTGTTTTGTTTTTTTCAGTATGTTCTGCAAATTGGGTGCACCCTTTAATTTTGCTTCTGTAAGTAATTTATTACCACTTCAAGAATTAAATTGGACTTCATGCTATTCATGATATTTAAAAATGGTCTTTTTTTTCTGTCTTCAAGTGTGACCTTCCCATTATATAGAAATGGAGGACTCTAATTCTTTTGGAGTTATCTCTGAAAGGTATCTCCCTATTTCCCACCAGACCACACTATCCACCCCCTGAACGACAATTCCAAATCAACCAAAAATGTATGTTACAAGGCAGAAGCATTTGTTCATGAGTCACTTCCAAGAGGAGAACAAGGCACTCCCAGCAGCAATGAGATATGTGTCAAATATTTATATATCACACACACACACACACACACACACACACACACACACACACACACACACACACACACATAAATATACTGTATATACAGGTGTTGTTGCAAATATTGAAACCAATAATTACATTATTCTTTACTCTTCTCTAATGAAGAAGCTACCAATAATTAAAGACCTCAAAATAGTTGTGAAATGGCTGCATGGGAATAAACAGCTGTTCAGGGGCAAAGTTGAAGAGCTGTGTTTCCTACAATTGGAAGAAGAGGTCAAGGAAAGGGCCATCCACAATCTTTTTGAAGAACCAGAACTTTCCAGCGAGACCTTCACAAAACTGTGATGTTTCGTTCTCTTTTAAAATGTTTGATTTTTTATCTGTAATATCATGTTTTTATGTGTATAAATTATATGTCAATATTGCCAACACTCTGATAGTGCAATCTCTGTATGGGATATGTGATTGGTATTATGTTTCTGAATGAAATATCTAAAATATGTGTCTTTATTAAAATAAACATGGATGGAAAGACACATCTCATGGGGGAATAAATAACAGGTACATTGTGTGTCTTGTTCATCATATTTATTTTCATTTAAAAGCAACAGAATTTAAATGGCATCCACTTTATTAACAACAAAGCACATGAACATCAATCACGTGACGCAATATCTGCCTTTGATCTCGTAGCGGCTGATCCACTATGAGAAGAGAGAACTGTCTGACCTGACTGCACTTTTTTCACTCCTTCCCTGACTGCACCCGCCTACTCTCGTCTACTTTCAGGCGAGGCATTTGGCATCTCAAACGAGCCTAATGACCTGTTTCAGTGACGTCACTTTTCCCCGCAGCCACCATATTTGTGACCATTAGTGGGAGGAAACAATGACGGTGAATGGAATAACACCTGAAGAATTATATCAAGAAAAACATCAAAAATTGTTTTTGATCCATGCCAAGTCCCAGGAAAAGTTCATACAGGTCGGAGGACAGCACAAATATTGCCAAATTGAACTTTTGCGGACATTTAAAAATATTTTATCCACAATTCATCCACGGACGCAGGCGAGTCTGATGTGTGACCGGACGAGTTCACATGCCCACCGGCACATCACCGTAAACATCTCTCATTCAGAAGTTACAAATATTTTTGTGTCGTTTTCTGGTCTGATTTAGTCACAATATTAAAAAAAAGTCTGTGATGATCCTGTCTGTATGATTGTAAGAGCTTCTTTTAACTCCTGATGAAGATTTTTGTCACATCTTACAGCGCAGCAAAATGAAGGTATATGGAATATTGGTCACAAACATGGTGGCGCGGTTATACAGTGACATCATATGAAACAGGTCAATATCAGTGATGCCTGCAGACCCATAGGCAAACAAAGCTCTAATAAACAAATATTTTCAGCAAAGGATAACTGCATTGGGCGTCCACAGTTGGACTTTTTTTTTTAACTGTTCAGTGTCTTAATTTTCCCACAATGCAACGAGAAAATTACTAAAGACAATTGTGAGCTTTTATGCAACAGGCATTCTATGGCGTCTTTAGCTAGTCAGACTAATTGTTAGACAAAGTCTTCAGTTAATGGCTGTTTATGCAACCTGCCCCAGACCAAGACTAAACTCCTTGAGGCACAGATCTAGACCAAGAATAAACCCATTGGGGCATGGATCTAGACTAAGACTAAACCTCTTGAGGCACAGATCTAGACCAAGATTAAACCCCTTAAGGCATAGATCTAGACCAAAACTAAAGCCCAGAGGCCCAGAACTAGACCATGACTAAACACCTTGAGGCCCAGATCTAAACCATGACTAACCCCCTTGAGGTCCAGATCTAGACCAAGACAAAACTTCTTGAGCCACAGTTACAAAACAAAAATAAACCCCTTGTATCCCAGATCCAGAATAAGACTGAACCCCTTGAGGCTCCACTCTAGACCACGACTAAACCCCTCAAGGCTGAGATCCAAACTAAGACTAAACTTCTTTTGCGGCCCAGATCCAGACCAAGCCTAAACTCCTTGGGGTCCAAATCTAAACCAAGACAAAACCCCTTAAGCCACAGATACAAACCAAGACTAAACCCCTCGTGTCCCAGATCCAGACCAAGACTAGACCCCTTGGGATCCAGATCTAGACCAAGACTAAACCCCTCAAGGCCCAGATCTAAAACACGATTAAACCCCATGGGGCCCAGATCTAGATCAAGACAAAACCCCTTGAGTCACAGATACAAACCAAGACTAAACCCCTTTGTGGAAGCAGGGGCGTGGTTTGTGAATGGATAGCAAGGCTGGGACAAATGAATGGTAAGGACTCGCACCTGTGTATAATTTCCCTAACAGCTGTTCTGTGTTTCAGTGAGCAGCATTGGGGAGATAAAAGGGGAGACGAGAAGCCCAGAGATGAGAGAGAGACGAGTTTGATCCTGTGTGTGTGTGTGTGTGTGTGTGTGTGTGTGTGTGTGTGTGTGTGTGTGTGTGTGTGTGTGTGTATGTGTGTGTGTGTGTCTCGTGTGTGTGTGTGTGTGTGTGTGATCTTTAGAAGCCACTGGAAAGCGAAGTCTTTGTTAATAAAATTGTAGTTATTTGGACTGAGAACGCCGTCTCCCGCTTTCTCATTCCCTGAAGAGTTAAAGAACTTGTTACACCCTTGTGTTCCAGATCCAGACCAAGACTGAACCCTTTGAGGCTGTGCTCTAGACCAAGAGTAAACCCCTCAAGGCCTAGATCCAAACCAAAACTAAACTTCTTGCGGCAGATCTAGACCAAGACTAAACCCCTTTAGCCACAGATACAAACCAAGACTAAACCCCTTGAGCAGGGTTCCCACTGTTTTGGAAAACATGTATATATCAGGGAATTTGAAATAGTGTTTTCCAGACCTATAATAGTCAAGGAAATTAATAAAATCATAAAAGTCATAGAAAAGTTATGCAAATTCTATAGTTAATATACATTTTTCCAGTGTTGCTCTACAGGGTAATACTTTTTCGCAATAGTGATGTTCGATTTGTGAGTGAATCGTTCTTTTGAGTCAGTTCTTTTTAATGAATTAGTCAAAATGGTTCACAAATATACTGGCGGCCAAAAGTTTGGAATAATGTACAGATTTTGCTGTTTCGGAAGAAAATTGGTACTTTAATTCACCAAAGTGGCATTCAACTGATCACAAAGTGTAGTCAGGACATTACTGATATAAAAAAAATCAGCACCATCACTATCTGAAAAAAGTCATTTTTGATCAAATCTAGACAGACCCCATTTCCAGCAGCCATCACTCCAACACCTTATCCTTGAGTAATCATGCTAAATTGCTAATTTGGTACTAGAAAATTACTTGCCATTATATCAAACACAGTTGAAAGCTATTTGGTTCGTTAAATGAAGCTTAACGTTGTCTTTGTGTTTGTTTTTGAGTTGCCACAGCATGCAATAGACTGGCATGTCAATATTAGGTCAAAAATGGCAAAAAAAGAAACAGCTTTCTCTAGAAACTTGTCAGTCAATCATTGTTTTGAGGAATGAGGGCTATACAATGCTTGAAATTGCCAAAAAACTGAAGATTTCTTACAGAGGTGTATACTACAGTTTTCAAAGACAAAGGACAATTGGCTCTTACAAGGACAGAAAGAGATGTGGAAGGCCAGATGTACAACTAAACAAGAGGATAAGCACATCAGAGTTTCTAGTTTGAGAAATAGATGTCTCACTTGTCCTCAGCTGACAGCTTCATTGAATTCTACCTGCTCAACACCAGTTTCATGTACAACAGTAAAGAGAAGACTCATGGGTACAGGCCTTATGGGAAGAACTGCAAAGAAAAAGCCACTTTTGAAACAGAAAAACAAAAAGAAAAGGTTAGAGTGGGCAAAGAAACACAGACACTGGACAACAGAAAATTTGAAAAGAGTTTTATGGCTCTTAACCCCATTGAGCTTTTGTGGGATCAGCTAGACTGTAAGGTGCGTGAGAAATGCCCGACAAGACAGCCACATCTATGGCAAGTGCTACAGGAAGCGTGGGGTGAAATGTCACCTGAGTATCTGGACAAACTGATAGCTAGAATGCCAATGATCTGCAAAGCTGACATTGCTTCATGTGGAGGATTTTTTGATGAGAACTCTTAAAGTAGTTTAAGAAGTTCTGACATTTTTTTCACATTGTAATAGTAATTTTTCACATTATTAATGTCCTGACTATACATTGTGATCAGTTGAATGCCACTTGAATAAAAGTACCAATTTCTTTCCATAAGAACAAAATCTGTACATTATTCCAAACTTTTGGCCACCAGTGTAGGTGAAAAAGCTTCATTAACCAATAGGTCTGAGTTCAAATTTCCATTTTCAGTAATCAGAAACAGCTGGAAAAGTCACAGAAAAGACATGAAAATTAATTGGTCAAAAAGGGAAGGAACCCTGCTTGAGACACAAATTTAAACCAAGACTAAACCCCTTGAGGTACAGATCCAGACCAAGACTAAAACTCCCGAGGCCCATATCCAGACTATATTAATGTAGACTCGAGAGGTCTCAAGATCAAGACTACTAGATCGACACTCTCTCTCTCTCTGCTGTGCACACAAACACATGCACAACACACACCCACCCTATTTTTCACATTTTTTAGAGCCCAGTAAGGTCTCATTCACAGGTCACTTTGACAACAGCAGATGTTGTCAAATATGTCATATCTGTGTGTAAGGTAGATTATTTCAAAGTACAATATGCGAGTAATGGCCCATCAGCTGTATATTTGTTTTTTAGTGATAACTTGACAAGTTAAGTTCGGAGACGTGGCCTAGCAGTTCACATGCACATGCTCTGTAACATTAAGCCGTGATGCTTATGTGGGCGGCAAAGGTTTGAATCTGCCTTGCAACATTTCCTTTTCAATCTCTTTACAAACTCTAAAAATAAAAGTGGTGAAAAGTCCCAAATTTAAATTAAATAAAGGAAATATTTTTATGTTCGGGCCTTGCACTGAGCAATGTTTATTTGTGCTTGTAGTCGACTGTTGCTTGTCTGCGGACTGAATGACACTGCTTGTGTGTGTGTTTGAGGAGGAGGAGAGGAAAACTCAAAGGAGCTGTTCCTGAACAGATGGTCCCAGCGCGACACTGGACCTCCGACCGAGGAAAAATCAATGCTCATAACTTCAAAACAAAAAAGAAATTAATAAATATGGAGGAACACAAGATTGCTTTGCATCAGTGTCACATTCTAATTAATAGGTGTTTTGTTTGTGGGATGTAGGTGTTTTTTTTCTCCCCTCCATTTCTCCAACGGTGACAATTTATATTTTTTTAGAGCGGAAGGCAGACTGTGAAGATTCCAAATCAAGCTTGTCTGCTTTTTTTCTCTCCTTCTCACACGCTAACTGCCCCCCACCCCCCTTCCGCCCAAACACACCTCCACTGTCTGCTCCTCATCTTCTCTTTTGGTGTTTCTCCTCATAATATTTTCCCCCACACTTTCCACATGGGTCAGCCGTGAGAGTTTGCTAGAAGGCAGATGATATAACAGACTAACTCATTTTGACAGCGATAGTGATATTGGTTTGGTGTTTTGGTAGGAGAAGACCGTCTGTATGGAAGTGTTGGTTTCTGCAGATTGTGTCATCTTGCATATGTGAATGATAATGCTCAATAATTCACTTCAGGCATTTGCATTTACAGAGTTTTGGGGGTATGGCCTCAAAGATTTGTCACTTTGCTTGTCAGAAACATTCAATCAGATTCTGCATTGTTTGGATCTAGAGGAATTGGCAGGCCATTTTGTAGTTTTTAGACCTTAGCCAGAGTAGACACTTTATTTAAAGGTGAAGTGTGTAATTTCTGCACTTCTTGACTCACCAAACAGAATTGCAAAATGTATAACTGTTTTCAAAGAGGTTTCCTTGAAACACTCTCCTTGTCTTCCATTTGTCGGCGAACAGATTGCCCCACCTCAAACTAAGCCAATGTTCCTGGAATACTATAATAAATAGAGCAATGTTTTGATAGTGTTTTACATTTTACAGTGGAATCAACCTACAAATGGTGTTTTATAGTTGACTCTACATATTAAGGAAAGAAAGTATTTGAACACCGGAAAAATTGCTTTTAATTTGATGCTAATGAAAATGAGACTGTGAGGAACAGAAATACAGTCCATTCTATTTTTCCTAGTGTTGTGTTGTTGGGTGTTGATCATTCAGCTGACTTAACATTGAAAATGTGTCTTTTCACAAATTCCCTGTTAAAACATCCAGCTTCCTCCAGTCAGAATTCTCGGGCTGGGCTAGGTCGGTTTGTGTTGGTTATTGATGGTTTAATGCTGTTTTGGTGCTGGTCTAAATAGTGGACCAGCAATGAAATGTTATTCACTTCCAAAACTGGTGGAAGCTAGTTGACCAAAGTAGTCTTGTTTGATTAAGTTAGTTAAAGGGGTCATGACATACTCTTTTTTTTAAATATTTGTATTATCTTCCCTGAGGTCCACTTATAATGTTAGTAAAGTTTTTTTTTTTTTTTTTTTTTTTTTTTTTTTGCACCAAAACAGTCATAATTTAGTAATATATAATAATTCCCCACCCTGTCTCCGGCCCTCTGTCTGAAATGCTCGGTTTTTAGCTCTCTGGCCCTTTAAGACTAATATATAACCCACAGTTATGATTGGCCAACATCGTGCAACCCCTCCAATATATTTGAAACTCAATCTGAAGAAATTAACAACAAGCTCCACAACATTATGAAATTAAATTTAAGGGTTTACACATAATGTTCACCCAATACATTGCATCCAAATACGTTTAAGCACAGTGGCACATTAACAATGAAACAGTCATGATATTTTAAATATTTGTAAATTAAACTATTTACTTACAGTTTTGCATCAGGCCCAATATCTGCCCCATCTTTAATAATGCTCATTCAATAACAGTTCGTTTGCAAAGCTTGAATCATGTAGTGACTGGTTCACAAGCAATCCCAAGCTGATCTAAGGCGAAAACATGCAATCCACGCTGAAATGTTTTGAATACACAAACGTAATATTATCCATGGTGATGTTGGGTGCTTCAACTGGCTTCAACAAGCCAAAGCAGAGACGCTGGTCTTCATATGTCACATCTTCCATGTTTGTTTACACCCAGAACAGCATGAGTTTCTCCCAGTCAGTGGCAGCAGAAAAATGAGACGCATTTTTAAAAGTTGCGCTTGTACTGTCGGAAACTAATCAAAACTATCAAAGACATCCATCTAGTGTATGTTTACAAAAGACTAACAATTAAATATAGCACAGATGGGTGCAAAAATGGTCCAGGACGCTTTCAAAACAGCAAGAAACAGCAAAGCTTAATGAAACACAATGGATGTCTCCTTTTTAGAGTTATAACTTGACATTACGTCTTTTAAGATTGACGCGAGATGAATGAATGATAATGGTCAAACACGTTCATCTAGTTTTGAAAAACATTTGAATCCAGATAGGCGCATGAAGGTGTCCTGTGTAAGTCATTGATGCCCATATCTCTCCTCTCACCTGTGACTGACTGTGACTACCAGTGGCAGGGCCAAGAGTGCACTGATGAAAAATAGGTGTTGATGTCTTGCTGAAGAGGCAGTCATATGCAGATGTATTTGGTCCTTGTGATGTCACAAGTTCCAAAAATACCAAATGGCCCATTTCTAGAACTTGGTTTAAATAAATGCTCTTTTTCTATCAAGGAGGAAGTTTTCAGTTCTGAAACTTACAGTACTGTATGTTTTTATAGTACAATGACCTTAACATGTATTGACATTTTGAACAGACTTCTATCCCTCACAGCCTTGTACGTCAAATTAATGTCATATTACTTAAGTCTATTTGTTTGCACCTGGGCTATTTTTGCATTATTTGTAGATATTTCATGTACCCTCATCAGTTTCTTTCACTGTTTCTCTCTGTCTTAGACCCCTCTGATCAGCTGTTGGAGGTGGTGGGGTTAAAGGGTACATGGAAATGGGGCAGATTTACATGGGTCTGAAGAGTGCTGGCAGACGTCTGGCCCAGTGTTCCTCCATCTCTATCAGGTGTTGCAAGAACCTTTGTGAATGTCACCATATAATAGCTCTTTCAAATGAATCCTAATGATCTCAATATCTTGCAAAAAATGTGGTAAAGTTCTGAATTCTTATTCCAAATGTAGTGAATGTGGATAATGTTAACTAGGTCCAACGGCGTATTATATAAAAATGTTCCTTTGACAGAACCAGTAAACCCCTCCCTATGCAAATAGATGGTGAGCCTTGGATGCAGAGCCCATGCACTGTAAGTATTACATCCTTACTTTAAAAATTTTTTATAATTATTGGTGATAGTTCACCAAAAAATAACAATTCTGTCATCATACTGTAAACTCACTCTCATGTTGTTCAAAACCTGTTTGAATTTCTTTCTTTCTCAGTCACTATTTACTTCATTGTATCTTTTTTCCATACAGTGGCAGTGAATGGTGACTGAGGCTAACATTCTGCCTAATGTCATTTTTAGGTGAACTACCCCGTTAAGGCTACGTTGTTAAGTATAGGGACTATATTACTTGTGTCTTCCTTTTCTGAATTTTGAAATGTGGAAATTGTTTTTCCTATAGGTGCAGATTACAATCATTCCTCCTAGAGTAGCTTTGATCGGTTACCCTTAGATTGTATAAAAACCATGCCTGCATCTTACAAGAAAGCTGAAAATATGTTCCAGCCCATAACGACCACCTCATTTGCAAGAATGGAATCTTTGTTTGCTTTTAATTAAAGTTTCCCTTTTCTGAAAGCATCTTTTCTGAAGTGCCGTGTTCATTTACATATACTTCATTCTGTCGATGCCTGGAATCCAAAAAGCATGACAACACAATTAATTGGAATGAGCACTTGTACCTGTAGATTAAAACTCTGGCTAAGGGTAGACACCAGCAAAACTGTTATTGTGGCAGGTGATCTCCATGGCAACCTCTAGCTTTGTTTATGCTTAATTAGTGTCGGCAAACATAAGAAATGCTTTTGAGACACTACAGTCAATAAATATTCAGGTGTTCCAACTTATCCTCCGCAAAAACGATTATGCTAATTCATTTTTAGGTGGTGCTGCGTTGTGTTTGTGAGGTTGCTTGTGCATGTACACCCCAAACTGTTGTTAATATTCTCATTATTTGGAGACTACTAATTTTATTTACCTTTTTTTTCTTACCTTAAACCTTACAGCTGAGATCATTGCATCATTTATCAATTAAACATAACTGTATTCTTTAGAGAATCATAAAGTACAGTTTTCAGAAATATCTACTAAGATCAAATGGCGCGTAATCTTTTTCTCTCTGGATTGCTCCAGAGAGACTGTAAAATGGCAAGGTTCCAATAAATTTGCATTATATATAAACACTCAGTTTCACCCCACATGTTCAAAAAAATGCCATATTGACTCGTCCTCGTAATTAAACTTAAAAGCTCAAAAGGTTTCCCTTTTTAAGCTCTTCTGTACCATTTACCTTCTTATTGCTATTACTTGCTATTCATTAAAAGAGAAGAGGTTGATATTTACCATTTCCTTTGATGTGGAATTATAATTGACCCTCAAATAGTGAATTCAGCACCCAATTAAATGTGGTAGGTCCAGAGTTAATAAGATTTTTAATGGCACTTACACTTTAGGCCATTAGTTTACTGAAAAATAATTCTTGTTTAGTGTGAAACTATCTTGAGTTGAGTCACTGGCATGCAATGTGCCTTTTTTATGCAATTTTACATTGCATAATGTCATGTTGTCTATGTAAGTTGGAGAAGAGTGTAATTTCTGCACCGATAGAGTACTACAGTCTGGCTACGAAGGAAAAAAATCCCATAATTTTTTTCCATATAGAGGAATTGATTTGTAACAATAACTTGTAAACCTTTAAAGAGACATACCATGGGGGGCCTGGGTAGCTCAGCAAGTATTGATGCTGACTACCACCCCTGGAGAGTTTGAATCAAGGGTGTGCTGAGTGACTCCAGCCAGGTCTCCTAAGCAACCAAATTGGCCCGGTTGCTAGGGAGGGTAGAGTCACATGGGGTAACCTCCTCATGGTCACAATTAGTGGTTCTCGCTCTCAATGGGGCGCGTGGATCACGGAGGGTAGCATGAGCCTCCACATGCGGAGTCTCCACTTTGTCATGCAACTCGAGCCACGTGATAAGATGCGCGGATTGACTGTCTCAGAAGTGGAGGCAACTGAGACTTGTCCTCCGTCCAGATTGAGGTGAGTAACCGTGTCACCACGAGGATAGGGAATTGGGCATTCCAAATTGGGAGAAAAGGGGATTAAAATAAAAAATAAAAAGAGACATACCATGACCTCCAAGGCTGTTAATCGATGGCATATGATCCTGATGAAGCCATCAGTCCGTGTTATTTCTTTTTTTTTTTTTACTTTAAAAAAAAAAAATCTCATTTAAAAGTCTAATTTGTGATGAAGAACTACACAACCCTATGATCCTGCGGAGAAAGATCCAGAGAACTGCAACACACAAAGCACACTAAAGCTATATGCAGCTACCATCCACTTCTATAATGCACTGTGAAAGGCGTAAATTTAAGTCTTGTACCTTTGGCTTTTTCACAGATTTTCAAGCTCTTTTTTGCTTAAAAAAAGTTTTATAATGTTAGGATTCACCTCGGAGCTGGTTGGTTTGGTTCATAGCTTATTCTTCTTTTATGAAGAATTTTATGAAATCCCTATGAAAAGAAAAGTGGGCAGGCACTGTTGTGCTCTGTAGCAGCACTAAACAAAATAAAAATTTAAAATAAAAACATTCCCCCATCTTCCATTGGTCAAACAAACAGATGACCCCAACCTCACTGGTTGAGCCAATATTGTACTGTTGAGTTGGTCGGGATGCTCAGACAAAGAGAGCGAGTTTTAATAGTTCTGCAGTGCTTAAATGGCTTATTTATAGTTCACTAGTCCACATTAATCTGGGATTTAAAAATATTTAAAAATAAAATACACACTTTACCTTGAAAAAAATGGTGAAACATGCCTTATGACAAATTGGAACTACATGTTTTCTGTGTGCTTTATATGAATTTATTTACATATAAAGTTTATGAAGTAGGGTGTCATTTGTGTAATTCTGCAAATATATTCCTCACCTAACAGTCTGTTATAAATTTATAACATAAACATGTTCCATATCACATTTGTATTTTCTGTGTCTGCCAGATTAAAATTGTCCACCAGAAATAGGCCCATATACTGATGCGTCCTCCACAAAGCTCTGGCTTTTTCTCCTCCTTTTGACGGGCCCGCAAAGAGAGCAAAGACTGAAGAAGACCCCATGCCAAAATCTGACAACCCACAGCACAAGAGTTCAACTCTGCCCCCATGTATACAGCTGGTGAATGGTGATTGAGGGAAATGTACCATGTGAAAAGGGTCCTGAAGTTCCTGTCAGCTGTGGTTACGTTTTTAATGCATTATTCAAAACAACTCCAGTAAATCCAAGGGATACATTCAGAAATGGTGTTCCCAGGGAATTTAACCTATGACCTTGCTGTTGCATGCTCTACCAGTTGAGCTTTAGGAACAATCAGCAGAATGCTTTAGCTACTAATTTTGTGTTTCAGCTCTTTGATAAAACTGTCATTATACTGTACAACCAAGTACTGGAAGAAAATGACAACAGCATCCTTGGGGCAGCTTTTTAACCGTATTTTTAACTGAAAGTACAATTGAAAGATGGATGAATGGTGGTTTTAATAGGAATCTTGGAGGTTTATGGGTAATACCATTGCAAAAACATTTACCTGATTAATAGAATCTTTTAAACATGGTACGGTTTGTAAGTGTTTTGTTAAATACTACTTGAGTAAGAAAACAGGGTCAAGTCACTTTTACAGTTATAGAAATCGTTTCCAAAGGAATAAGCACATGTAGTGCAAACTTTATAATTTGAAATGTTGATTTGTCAAAAAGAAAAAGGAGTGCATTCATGTTTTAGGGAAACTGATTTTAATTAGAGAGGCCAAGAATTGTCGCAAGCAAATTCATTTTTACCTCATCTTTATGTTTTTACATGTATGATCTTTGTAAAATATGCTGTGTGTCCACTTATTTTTGTTAGATGCAGCTTCCATTTCTTATGGTGCTCAAATGCATATTCTGCAATTTGTTCAAAAGTTGCTTTATGCCAAAGCTTTTTGACCAAGAATCAGATCGTAAACTGTATTTGTTGTGCTCTTTGTGATACATGGTTGTCATGGTCACAGGGTGCTTTGGCTCATGAATATTCATGTATTGCAATGCACTGCTGCCAGAGCTAAAGCAAACGTGTGACTACACCTTTCCCTTTCTTGTGAAAGAAGCATGCAATGATGTGCGACACCATTAAACATACCTGTAACAGAAGTATCAAGTGGCTGATCTGACCTGTTTTTTCTGTACTCAACCCCATTTAGTCCACAGTTCATGCTTTGTGCAATGAACTCGGACAATGGACTAATTTGCTTGATGCCGTTGCTCTTTACGTACATAAAGACATGACATCTAACATCTTTAGTGGTTTAAAAGGGAAATTCAAATTAATTAGAGCTTTAGATTGAGATTTCACTTTGATTGACCGAAATCTTCTTCTGAACTGAAATTGACATGGAATGGAAATTTGTGCAAGTTGTCACATATTTACTCCAGCAAATATTTCTCAGGGTAGGTTTGGTTTTGAAAGTCAATTTCTGTATAGGCACATACAGTACCTTAAAATTACATACCTTAAAAGTAATTGCCCAGGAAATAAGATACACCTTACACTCATTGACCATTTGTGACAATATGCCCCTATAGTGGCAGTGTGTACAGTAGTTGACCCTTGCCTGAATGAATGCCACAGTGGATTTATTGTGTTCACTTGTTTACCCAACAATTATAGCAAAAATATAATGATGTTGAAATTGTAGTTTGGAGTATAAAATTCACAAAATTATTCAAATTTATGAGGGTTTTGATTTAGATGTTTGAAACCATCGTACAAGACCACTGCAAGAAAAAACAAGTGTTTGTGTAATTGAACTCAAAACATTTTAGGTTACTGAGACATAGGAGGTGTGACAACTATCCTCGGTCTCACCTATAACTCATGCAATCATATTTGATCAACATAATTTCTCCAAGTGAGAGGTCTCCACAGGATCGGAGATGTGCATTGTTTAGAAAAACAAACTGACTGGCAAAACGGACAAACGTTTTGACATTTTGACCCTTTGAACCACATTTAAAAGTATTGGACAATTTCCATGATTAAAAAGAAGATTGGCTGAAAGCAACATTTTTCTTCATTTATTCAAAGAAAGTATCTTATGCCATATGCTGCCCTGGTAATTTGTTCATTCTTAACTCTAACAAACACACTTTTGAACCCACCAGCTTACCAGCTCACCTTTTGACCTTACATCAAATGGATTCCTATTGCTGTAACCTTTTAATGTTAACCTGTCAAATGAACATCTATACCTGTCCTGCATTTCTTAAAGCTCACAGGATTATACACTGCACTGTGAATGACTTAAAATGTCAGTTTATGTTTGCAACAGTTGCCATTATGGACATCCCTCTGTTTATGTGGCTCTTTAGGCTACCTGATCCTGCAAAAGTGACATGTTAGATGTTTTTTAATCATGTCATCAGCAGAGCTGTGACACAAGGAACCACTGGAATGATACGTTTTGCTTGTGTTAAATATTTTGCATGCAAATGGATATAATGAACTGTATCTCATAGGTCAGTTTAGGTGTGGACACATGTATCTATAACTACAGGTGTTATGAGGAAAAAATTATCTTTGCTCAGTGCTTGATCCCTGCATAATCCTCATGGTGGATAGCTAGTGCATATTTTTCCTTTTTATATATATATATATATATATATATATATATATATATATATATATATATATATATATATATATAAAAAAGTTTAGAATAATGTCCAGATTTTGCTCTTATGGAAAGAATTTTCACTTTTATTCACCAAAGTTGCATTCAACTGATCACAATGTATAGTCAGGACATTAATAGCATGAAAAATGTATATTACAATTTGAAAAAAAACTACTTAAACTACTTCAAAGAGTTCTCCTCCAAAAATTCTCCTAATGCAGCAATGACAGTTTTGCAGATCCTTTGCATTCTAGCTGTCAGTTTGTCCAGATACTCAGGTGACATTTCACCCCACGCTTCCTGTAGCACTTGCCATAGATGTGGCTGTCTTGTCGGGCACTTCTCACGCACCTTACAGTCTAGCTGATCCCACAAAAGCTCAATGGGGTTAAGATCCATAACACTCTTTTCAAATTATCTGTTGTCCAATGTCTGTGTTTCTTTGCCCACTCTAACCTTTTCTTTTTGTTTTTCTGTTTCAAAAGTGGCTTTTTCTTTGCAATTCTTCCCATAAGGCCTGCACCCCTGAGTCTTCTGTTTACTGTTGTACATGAAACTGGTGTTGAGCGGGTAGAATTCAATGAAGCTGTCAGCTGAGGACATGTGAGGCATCTCTTTCTCAAACTAGAGACTCTGATGTGCTTATCCTCTTGTTTAGTTGTACATCTGGTCTTCCACATCTCTTTCTGTCCTTGTTAGAGCCAGTTGTCCTTTGTCTTTGAAGACTGTAGTGTACACCTTTGTATGAAATCTTCAGTTTTTTTGGCAATTTCAAGCTTGTATAGCCCTCATTCCTCAAAACAATAACTGACTGACGAGTTTCTAGAGAAAGCTGTTTCTTTTTTGCCATTTTTGACCTAATATTGAACTTAAGACATGCCAGCCTATTACATACTGTGGCAGCTCAAGAACAAACACAAAGACAATGTTAAGCTTAATTTAATGAACCAAATAGCTTTCAACTGTGTTTGATATAATGGCAAGTGATTTTCTAGTACCAAATTAGTAAATTAGCATGATTTCTCAAGGATAAGGTGTTGGAGTGATGGCTGCTGGAAATGGGGTCTGTCTAGATTTGATCAAAAATGACTTTTTTCAAATAGTGATGGTGCTGTTTTTTACATCAGTAATGTCCTGACTATATTTTGTGATTAGTTGAATGCCACTTTGGTGAATGTCACTTCAGAATTAAAACTGTCAAAAATGTTTGTTCCATGTGTTTGGCTGGTAAATTACTTTACATGTTTGTGCATTTACAAAATTGTCAGTTTTACTATTCAGCCTATGTCACATTATAAAGGCATTTTGTTTGGGCCTATGCAGTCCATAGTAATTTTAATATATTTAAATTGTACGCACATGTTTGTTTACTTTTAGTATAATATATTGTTTTAATACTGTGTTGGGTCACCGCTTGATGTTGGCTGCGCATAGCAAAACTGTTTCAAACTGGTTAAAAAATGACTACAAATAATGATTCCATTTGGAACTCTGTTACCATGAGCATTCCCTTTACGTATTTCCTTCTCAGAAAGTTTTTCGGAGGTTTTTTTTATTTGATTTTTTTTACTTTTTTTCCCATGTTAAAAACAATAAGGTCATTTGTAAACATTAGTTAGAGAATAAAATGATGTTGCGCACTTTTTACACACATGATTGGCACATGACATCTTGGCACAAGAGAGATTATAATAATGGGATAAGTTTCTAATAAATAAACACCTTTTAATTACACAATCAGTTCTGCATATTGCTATTAATGTGGGAAGAGTGACATAGCCTCTTAATTGACGGGAGGAAATCTGATCCTTTGGAGGACATTGACAGCCAATGGGAAGCCGCGTGCCTGCTGTTTGTGAAGGGAGGCCCCTGGACCAGCAGCAGGCAGCGGGCGTGTGTTGACTTTCGCGCAAGAGCTGCCGGCAGAGGAGGAGAGACGCGGGTGCCGGGGACACATCCATATCCATGAATGAATGCGGTGCATTTGACTGGGGTGAGTGAATATGCTTTACGTTCTCTACTACCTTTGACGTTTCTGTTCATCGCTACTAGAAAAACAGTTTCCAAAAGTCCAGTCCCTTCAGAGGAGCGCCTTACATTACGCGTAAAATAATTGGGCATTACGCGCGCGTGACACCGTGGCATATTTAGGTTTGGAAACTTTACAGTACTTGCAACTTTATTTACCTGGTACCTACTGTGAATCTGCTTTATTTAATACTTGTTTCATAATACAGAGCCTAGCTGGGGCGTTTCTAGGATTTGAAAACATAAGGGGCTGAGGGTATGGATATGGGTATTTCATGCTCTAAATTATCCCCTCACCTTCTTACGATGTGAGAAACCACTTCAAACGATTTAGTCGGTGCAGGAGGCGTCCGAATGATTCCGAGCGAATCGCGAACCGATTCAGACCGCTTTTGAGAAATTCGAAAAGAACCGACTCAAAAGAGTGAGTCATTTGCGAATCGCTAATTCTGATTCTAAACAGGCGACAGATATTTTTTTTTTTTTTTCTTTTTTAAGATTTCAACAGTTCAGTCCATCTATATAAAATAACGACTTACTTGAGTAACAATAACCGACATTTAGCTTACTTAATATAACTCCCGCACCAGTTCCACTCAAAAAAATTCAAAGCAAAAAAACAAAAATTATTTTGCCTTATGGTCGCCCCTGGAGGCTATATGTTTATAAACGGTCCCGCTGTATGCGCTCCAGTGCGCAGCATGTTCATTCATGCTCCTCTCCATCTCCAATAAATCGCCTAAAGTCATTCTCCTGCTTTAAAGGGTGATCGGACAGCGCACATCAATTCAAGAGGATCCTAACCCTGCAGAATGGACGGACTTTACGACCAACAAGTGCCTTTCATAAATTCTCATGTAAGTCTGATGATGGTAAAGTGGTGCACTCCCTGATTGTAAATACAGTAGATGTTGATGTATCTTTTTCTTTTTAAACTCTTAAGTGATAGGTTTGTAAAGTTAGGTTTATTTATTTATTTTTTCTTATTTATATATATATATATATATATATATATATATATATATATATATATATATATATATATATATATATACATATATATTGATAGTTCAACATAAAGTTATTTTATTTTATTTTATTTTTTGCTTAAGGAGCTAATTCTACCTAATCTTTTCCTTAGAAATGACTTTTGTTGGTGTAACCCTAATGATGTCGGGTTGATCCAGTCAAATTAAAAACATTTGAATAAAGCTAGTTAATTTAGATGCTGCAAGAGAGATTTTAATGATGTGATATGTTTAGATAAGACTTGAATAAAGCCGGTTAACTTAGATGTTACCGCATGAAGCACATTTTTTTAGGTTAGGCAAATATTACTATGATGCATGAAGCAAAAGTTGTGTGACCTGTCTCTAAAAGATAGCACATACTCCATCTTCATTTGAGAGAATTGATCTGTAGCTTTCTGTTTAGAATCCTCAGGGGGAAACGTCCAACACGAGAGCAGCAAAAGACAGGAAGAGAAAATTCATTAACTCAGACCTGGCGTTGGACACCGAGGGTAAGCGCTCAGGTGTGGGTAAAAAAGACAATGTTCATTTCACGCCTTCTTAACACTTCACAAAATGCAATATCGCTTGTTGCCACCTGCAACTCGGGGCTTTAAAATCTCAATCACCTCAACTGAAGAAGCCCGGTTTCCTGAGGACTTCTTCAGAAGCTCAAATCGAGATGCGTTCTTCAGCCTGAGTGTCGAAACTCGAGCTTGCCTTGATTGTCTGCTCATAATTAAAGCTTTGTACCTGTTGTTTCACAATCTCAACTCTATATTGTCTTTGTTTCAGAGCTTTTTCAAGATCTCAGTCAACTCCAGGAGACCTGGCTCGCAGAAGGTAAGCTCCTGTCTTTTTTCTTGAGTCTTGCTGAAGATTTGTTACTGGATGATCAGGCTTTTGTTTAAAAGCTGAAGAAGAGAGAGTGCACGTGGGGAGATACACTGGGAAATTTGGGGGTAGGGAACAAATATGCCTCTAGTTACAGACCTAATCTGCAGTCCAATTAATGCATCTGTTGCAAAGGCACTTGGTGTGTCATGCATACATTAGAGCTTGAGAGAGTAGGAGTCTAGGGGGAGACTGAGGAGGTTCTGCACTGAGTGTCATCACAGATTACCAGAAGAACTTGCAGTCTTGCTCACTCTGTGCTCCTCTCCTCCGCTTTTGGCAGGAGATACAGCAGACGAGCCACCAGCACCGCCACCTCTCTCTCTTTCTCTCGCACATACATACGCGCACACGTTCTCTCACTCACTCGTATTCTTTTTCTTTCCTGCTTGATATTTCTCAAATAGCGTTTTAAGTTTTATAATTGCCAGCTATAGAACTTTGTCGTTGTACTTTTTTAAATTTTTGGTAAAACAAATGGACTTCTTTTGAGAGAGAGTTGACTGAAGGTAGATTGCTTCCAGAGTCTCAACTTTTGGCACTCATTTGTTTTTCTAACTTTTTGTTTGTTTTGGCAATTTATTGTTTCTCATGGCAAGACATGCTGATTGTGGTCTAACGCAAACGTGATGCTTCAGGAGTTAAGTGCGAGTGTCTTCTTCCCACCTTGCTTGCAGCACCGACCTTTAGGTTAGTAAATAGATTCCTGGCACTCTTGGCTTGGTTATACTGTAAATGTGTGTTCTCTATGTGTAGAAATGTGTTTTTAATGTGATTTATTTTCAACATATATAACTAGTTTTTTAAAAGGCAAATTGTCAATGGGCAGTTTTGATGTTAGGATTTTTCTTGTCTTTAAAGTTAGTAAATTGGTGCTTGTAGTATTACTGTAAACTGTGATATTTAGTATTGCAAATTGATGTAAACGTAACAGAATTAGTGTTTGTTTTTTTGAGTTCTACTCTGAGGCTGCAAAAAGTGAACGATTTAGAGGGTTTTTCAGTCAAATGTTTTTGAGAACCAAACAAAAATTTAAATTGAGGGCTTTGAGGATTAACACTGATCACTTGTGGAAAAATATGCATTGATTGTGTAAATATAAAATGTCATTGTGTTTGAATTGATATTTTTGATTTAACAGTTCATTAATTCTGTTGCAATGATTTAAATCAGTCTTTTTAAAGTTTTTATTAAATAACTTCTAACTTTTGGAATATTTTCTAAATATTTGAAAATATTTGGTGAAAATAATTTTGTGACATTTGCATTTTTAGTAAAATGTAAAAAATGTCGTATCATCGGCATGAATTAGTTTAAGCAGTGCAAGCTATTACGCATATAACGCAAACCTATCAGGGTAGACATAACAGCTTTTTGTCTATTTATTGTGCGAGCAGTTTGGTTGCAAATTGAAGGGAAAAAAAACAACAACAAAAAACAAAGTAGCTGGACAGCTGAATATCATGCAAAGCAGTTTGTAAAACCGAAGCCAGTGTTTTGCATGTGTGCAGGTGGCTTTCAATCTATGGAATGCATTTGCCTGCATTTTGGACAAAAAGAGGAAATGAATTTGAGTGTCTGTTTTCTTTTAGTGATCACAATCCATCTGGTTTGTGTGTAACTGAAATTTTGACAATAGGACATATACCACATGAAGATCTGGCTATTTCAACTGAAGCATTTTATTATTTTGAAACTTCTGAAATGACCTTGAATTTAAATATAACAGTGATTCATAGTAGAAATTAAATGTATTTTCACACAGCTGCACTACAGGACATAGTTGTGTGTATTGTATATCTTGTAAAGAGCCTAAGATGTAAGGAAATAATAACTAGATCTGTCCAGTTGAGTAAAATATAACTTGGCATCTGCAAAGGAAAAGAGAATCTCAGTGTTTAATAGACCGCTTTCATTTGCTCTTTAATGTTTTAAAAATGCTTGCAGTATAATTGTGGATTTTAAAATTAAAAGTACGCTTTAGAACAGATTTCGGACTTTACTGTCCTTGTCGCAAGTTTGATTATGCCAAATCCACCCCAGGGCCTCTGAAAGAATAAGACATGACTTAAATATTTTAGTATATCCGGGAGGGAGGAAAAAAGTGTGTTGGGAAAAAAAGTAGTCGCTGGAGTAGATATTACAGTGAGGAGTACAATTCAACTTGTCTTACATCCATCAGCCCCAGCGCCCAAAGATTAGAGATAAATTGTAGATAGATTTATTATATGACTTCCTGTCCATTAGAACCCAAACGAAGACCTGGTGGTTTCATTTTAGAGATTTATTAGCTCAGGTAATTGGAAAGAAGAGGAAGACATATGAGCAACAGACAGAATTTCCGGCAACGTAGACTGAAGAGCTGATAGGTCGTCATTTGACATACACATGTCATTTCTGCCAGAGACAGGTTGCAGTCATTTATCAGGGGAGACTGGGGCTAGTTGTCACATGGGGAAGGGTTTCCTCTAGCACTGGTTTTGTAAGTTGGTTTCAAACACATATTTAGGAGTCCTCTTAAATTAGAATGATTTTGGTGAATTCTGTTCTTCACACTAAAATTCCAGTATCATAATTTATTTATCCTGTAACTAATAAACAAGCGAACACAATGAAACTACACTGGCATACATTCAGACAAGGGTCAACTATACAATAAAAATAGATTTTTACTGAATGCTTTAAATGTGTTCACAAGAAAACTACAATTTTTATAAAGGTCAGGTCAGGGCAAGTTGTCACAATTTTATAGGGGCAAGTAGTCACATGTGTTATACATTTATACAATTCATTAATTTAAATATTTGTTGGCCAAAACAATCATTTGGTATTTTCGTATGTTACTGTACCTTTTACATTCTGCTGGTCCATCAGTTACTGTTTTATTTTTCTTGAACTGTTTAAATTTTTCTGAAATGAAAATGGTAAGTTCCAGTGTGACAACTTACCCCAGTGTCCCCCACTATTGGGAATCTCCCATCTTTTAGAAAATGTACAAAAAGAGATTTTATTCTCAGTTGAGGTTAATGTTTTTTTAATCCTTTGTTTGCTTGTATTTTATCTAGTAGTGTGACATTTATCTGAGTTCTCTATCCCATCCCCTTTGTTAGGCAGAGTGGTGATTATACGTCGCTCTTTTTGTAGTTAATTTGCACAATTCCAGGCCTGTTATGTGTTTGAAGCACAGCATTTTGTCCCTTTTCCACTCTTCCCCTTTTTTTCTTTAACTGGTGGACATGCTCCAACACCTTAGCTAGCCTCAGGAGTGGTGCTGGGATCAGCTGTCCCATTCACAGGTTGCCTCATTCACCCTGCTGAGAATACTGGCTGCAGCTCCCTACTTCCTCTCAGTCTCTCTCTCTCTCTTTCACATTTTCTCTTTTTAACTGACGTTTACTCTACTTTTCTGGCTCCTCATGCACTTTGTCTTTCTCTCTTTTCATTTCTGTTGCTCACGGTTCTGATACTGTGAAACATTTTGATTTTGTTTACCTTAGTACCAGCTGTGATGTTTCTTGAGTTTCACCAGTACTCTCAGATTGACATTGGATATGAACGTGTTAATGCTGTGCACAGAAAAAGCAAGTAGACAGGATTTGTTGATGCAAAACATGTCCAATAAATCTTTTTTAAACAACATTTTAGGTTAAAATGTATTTGAATGTATAAGAGTAAAATTCTTATGTCCTGTAACTGGTCACCATTTCCTTTACTGGTAAATGGTAAAAACATAATAAAAAAAAACATAATAAAACATTTCATTTCACCATCAATACTCATTTTAAATGGTCCTATGATGTGACAAATAATTAAAAAAAGTAAAAATATAGTCTTATAGTCTTTTCATTAGTATGAGGTCATAAAATATGTAAATAACAAGCATTAGCAACATGCTGTCATAAATAGTTTTAGATGGATTTAGCATGTCACACCGCAGGACATGTCAACTTTCTGAAAGTATTTAATGCCAACTGCCCAAAGATGGAATTTAGGACACAGTTTGTCTCATTCAGTATCTCAAAACACTTAAATGTTTTTGCCAGAAAGAGAGCACAAAAGCCAACCAAGCAAAACTTGTTGCCTTACAAATAGCAAATGTTGATTTGTGCGTGTTGCGACTTGTTACTGTTGTTGTGAAAATGAAAATCCAATTTTAGTGCAGAGGAAAAAATGTGCTAATAGCCCCGTGTGGTGAGGGCTCTTGCACTCTTCTACCACAGTGCATTTTCAACATGCAATAAACAATAGAAGTCTTGCAAGAGTGTAAATGCATGTGATATAAACATGAACATGCTTAATTGAGCTCAATATGAAAGCTTCATTATTTTAGCATTAGCTATGAGAGAGGCAAAGGTAGGGGAACGTGTGCTGTTTGAACGGCAGCCGACGCTGCAGGGACAGGTGCATTCACCAGAGGGGATGTGTCCCAATTAGACAGTGTGAACAATAGGTGTTTTCTCGTTGCATGGCTATCCTTCTGAAGACACAACATAGTTGTGGAGAGCACAAATGATCAAAAGGCTGCTTTGTGAAACAAAAATCTGTTTAAAATCTTTTTGTTGACTGGCATTTATCTCAAAGTCTAAATTTGTGTTTGTTTTTCAGTTCTGAAAGTTTTTATTTTTTTTCTTCAGGTAACTATACAACTATAAAAAAGGCCTTTTTGTGAAGGGAAAATCTGTTAGATTTTTCTTTGTTGTTGTTGTTGACTGGTATTTAACTGGTAATTATACATGATCAAAATGTCTCTTTGTGAACGGAAAATATGTTTGAAATCTTTTGTTGACTGGTTTTTATCTCAATCTACATTTGTGTTTATTGTTTGTTTTTCTATTCTGTCAGTATTTTAATACATATTGGTAGCTGATGCATAACATGAGCTTTTGTTTATTAATATCACAATTTTAAATCACCATTACTTTTGAGTTTTTCACCATTTTAATCACCATTTGTTCATGCAGTGTGATAAGTGATCTTTAAAAGTACAAATATTCTATGTAGTCTATCATTTAATGAGGTCCTAAAAACTACAAACAATTGTACAAGAATTACCTAAATGATATATAAAATAAGTTTTAGATGAAGTATAGCTGGTCAACTGTCTTCCTAAAATGAATGTATATAAACTACCAACATATTCTGTAGTAGATTGTTAGAAAGAATGGGAGAGACAGACAGAGAGACACAGATTTGGAATGTGTTTCACACGCAAGAGCCTGCTTTGCCCTGCAAATTAAGTTAAAATTAAGTTATGGACATAATTAGAGGATATGTTTTCTCTGTTTTAAACCAATAAATGTATTTATGGGTTGGTTTGAGAATTTCAAATCATTAGTGTTTCAATTACAGGGGATTATTATAGGAAATGACTAGTTTAAGCGATATTGAAGTTAGATTGTGTTAGCTATACTTGTTAGCCACTGGAAATGAAACACAATAATTGTGAAAGAAAAATCTTTATTTACCATTTCCTCTCTCTTTTTTTCTCCACAGCTCAAGTACCTGACAATGATGAGCAGTTTGTTCCAGATTTTCAGAGTGAAAACTGTAAGTGTAATTTTTAACTTTAAAATTATTAAATAAAAAACAAATTATGGCTCTTTAATGTACTAAAAATCTATTTTAATAAAATATATCAAAACATCACACTAATGTATAAGGGTCTGACTAAAATAAGAGTCTCAAGTTTGTTAATTGAGGTTTTTTTTTTAACGTTTGCGTAATAACTTCACAAATGGAGCTATATAATTTCAAAACCTCTCAATTTGCTTTTGTCATTTACTACATGTTGTCGTTCACCGCTGTTGTTTCTGTTAATAAACAGAGGGAGTGAGCGAGCGGCGTGTGTTCTCTAGGTTGTGTACCTTCTCAGTGAGTGCAGCCAGAAGCAATAGGCCTTTAAATGGGCATAGGAAGTAAAGTTGGCGCAGAGTGGTCATGGCAGAGCTGGTGCCAGTGTTGGAAGTGGCATGGGCTGAATGAGGCACAATGGGGAGCGAGTCCAGCTTATGTTTTAAAGAGGAGCCAAAACAGACTTTGTTACAGAGGATGTAGAAGAGAAAAGGGGGGCTTTGTCTTTCTACAGAAGTCAAGTTCATCAGCTAAATAAAATATAGAACTGTTTGCTGACAATGGGGTATTGTCCTATACTCCTTCCATAATGTGATCTAGACTTATTGTGTGTAGTCCATCAGTAAAGTGATCACGTAAAATAATCACAAAAGAAAGACTATAATCGTGTTTATTTACCTGTTTATTGTGCGACTGATTGTGTCCATATACCTACAATGGCCGTGTAGTCTAAAATTGTAGCAGATAACATTTTTAGATAATGTATATGGTAAGTATAATAAATATATAATATAGTAAGAATTATAAAAAAATAAAAAAAAATTCTCAATGCACCTATTTGAGTAACACTCATCAAGAGTACTGCATAATTCCTCAATGTAGAAGTGTACGTAAATTTAAACAAAAGGGTTAAAATAATGCTGCAGTGTATTAGTTGGCGTAGTCGGCGGGATAAGGGAGGAGAGGAGAGGAGGGACAGGCAGATGGAGGGAGAGTGAGGAAATGGTGGTGGGGCTCCTGAACGGGCATCCTGGCCCTCCCATATGGGTGTGAGTCAACAATGCCAATGAATCACTTCCATTTCATGTGGCCCATTCCTAAAAAAGCATAAAGAAAGATATACGAGATATACGAGCACCCAGTAAAGATACACCTCTCCAAACGTCTGACACCACTTGTGAAAGTGCTTCTATTTTGCATCTTTCTGATTTAATACTAAATATTTCGGGGCATATCATTTCTTTCTTTTACATTTTTGAAAATTCTGTTTATTTCCAGGTTAAAAATGAGATTTTGTATCCCACGCTTTCAATGTGGTCTCAGACTTTTGGACTCCACTGTATGTTTTTTATTTTTATTTTTTTTTAAATAACATCTTATGTGTTTAAATGTTCATCTGCATTTTAAATCACTGAGAGAATGGGTATTGTACTCATAAAAAGATCAATAATTTTTAACACAGTGTTTTGCTGGCTGGATGAAGTGTGATCAAACAGTGATTATTTTACTTGCTAGTTATTTGCCCTTTTGTAAAGGCCATCATAATTCAAGCCCAGAGTGTTTAAGAAGAAGGTACGACTGAATCTATTATCAGTGAATAACAGTCAGCGAAGAGGTGAAAGTGAGAAAGGCACGAGGGTGTGAAAAAGCACGACCATTACAAAAAAAAGAAAAGACACACTAGAGCACGTAGAAACACTTGTTTCTCCAATGCCCTTTATACAGTATGTGTCACAAGGTAGAGTGAAAATGGACTTATATAGCGCTATAAATAGGGTTTTGTGGAGAAGCATTGTTCTTGTGGAAAGTTGTTTTTTGTATTAAATTTAGTGTTAAATGGGACACTTTGAGTTCAAGTAGCTATTGATTTATGAAAATGTAATCTATCAGAGTGTAGCTTTAAAGGTAGTTCACCCAAAAATGAAAATTCTGTTGTCAGTTACGCACCCTCGTGTTATTCCAAACCTGTACGACGTTCCTCCGTGAAACGCAAAAGAGAGAAATTTCAAAGAATGTTGATGGAATCTTTGGAATCTTTTTTCCATACAATGAAAGCAAATGGTGACTGAGCCACAAACATTCTCCTAACATCTCTTATTGTGTTGCATGGTAGAAGGCAAAAGCATGCAGATTTGGAATAACATAAGACTAAGTAAATGATGACAAATGTTTTTTTTTTTTTTTTTTTTTTTTTTTGTGTGGAACATGAATGTTTGATTTTTCCATTTTTATATCATAATGACAAAAATAATTTGTTGATATTTTGCATAAGATATGAAATTTTTTTTTTTTGCTATACTCAAGGCAGCCACTTGTTTTAATAAGAGCAATTTTTTTTAAGGAATGATATGTTTGAATGCTCTTATTCTAGTTTTTTTTTTTTTTTTTTTTTCTTTTTTTTTGGAGGAGGAGTTGCACACTTAAAATGACGTTTGATGTGCTCATGAGGTTTTAAACGCATGTCATAAATTGCAAGGATCCAAATAATGGCAGTAAATGCCATAAATGAGTTCTTCAATATGTTGTCCATTAACACTAATCAATGCATGTGTAATTGCTGCAATCCTCAAATGACATTCTGCGTGTATGACGTCCTGCAAAATGAGAAGAGACTGCTAAAAGATTTTGTATTGATTTGTTTACTCTTATTCCTTTGCGTAAAATAATTTTTTTTTCTGTCTGCGTAGCTCTCAATCTGGTCTTTCAAGAGCTAGAATTATTAATTTGTCATTCTACTATCATGAACATTTTAACAAGGCAATGGGCTATTCAAAAAAAGTGCCAAATATATTACAATTTTGTACTTTAGGTGTTAATATTTTTCTAAGAAAGACATATACATTACACACAAAGATCGACGCAACCAAATCAATTTAGTAGTACCTATTTATAATTTTTGTTTTTCTAAATTTTTTTGCATGCAGTATTAAAATATCATTTTAAAATATTTCAAATAAAAAAAAATTAGTTGTAGCTTAGACTGACAGGTTCAATAATGACTACTCGTGCCAAGTCTTAATTCTTAAACTCTACCAATATTACTTTGTAAATAGCATAGTTGAGGCTCCTTTTAACTGGTGAATCTCTCTTCAACATCTTAACCTGGATTCACTTTAACCGTTAATCAATGACCCTGAAAGTTCAGCTCTCTCAGAGGTCTCATGACTATGTTACTTTGTTGCCATGGTGACAACAGCTGTCATTCAAGTTACAGAATGCCAAGATACAGTAAAATGCTGTGAAAAAACAAGCACCAGGAACATTTTCAACAGTTAAGAAGAATTTGTTACTTTGATTTTTATATTGAATTCACTTACTGAAAGTGTTTAATTTGGCCAAAATATAGGATTAATAAAGTGTTTCTGATTAGTAGAGTGTCATGGATGGATGGATGGATGGTTGGATGGCCAGGAACTGGTTAAAAAAAAAACACAAAAAAAAAACAGAAGTACCTGCTCAGACAATCACAGCAGCAGTGTTGCATTCATTCACAATTCTTTACAGAAGACTACACGTTGTAACTAATCCTGTTAGCCTTTATCTCTTCTCAATATGACCAAATTTAATCAGCCATTGTCCCTATTTTAAGACTGCTGTGAAGAATGTCAGGAGGTTTAGAAAGAGAGTCAAGCCATCAATGAAAGTATAAGTCTCGAAGTATCTGTTCACACTGAAAGAAATTAAACATAAAAGTACTGAAAAACATTCTGAATGCTGATCTCTCTGTTCCCCCCCCCCCCCTCTCTCTCTCTCTCTCTCTCTCTCTCTCTCTATCTCTCTCTCTCTCTCTCTCTCTCTCTCTCTCTCAGTGGCGTTCCACGGGCTGCAGTTGAGGATAAAGCGAGAGCCCCACAGTCCGTGTACTGATCTGGGCTTAGCCTGCAGTCAGGAGAGGCCTTTCAGACTCCACTATGGAGAGAAGTGCCTGTATAACATCAGGTACACTGCACTGTTATGCAGAAACCCCCATATACACACACAATCTCACAGAATCACATAGACACTCACTGTTCTTCCCACACTTCCTACAAAATCTTTCAAATTAATGAAATAGGCAACACATGACCATGTGTCACCATGATTTTACCATATGGCAGCACTATGAACAGCAATATGATGAAAGATACCAATAAACAGTGCCATTTATTTACATTAATAATGAGGACAAACCAATATTTCAACAAGTAATATAATTCATAAGCCTAACTGTAGGCTGTTTGTGGTCGCCATGTAGCAACTTGGTGCATTAATATAGAGTGTGTGTGTGTGTGTGTGTGTGTGTGTGTGTGTGTGTGTGTGTGTGTGTGTGTGTGTGTGTTTATTAACCTTTTAAAATGGCTTTAAACGCAGCTCATGCATCAGAATTCAGAGTCTGAACTATTTGTTTTAGAATAGAATATTATTTTATGATTTACATTTTATATCATAGTTATAAGAAAACACAGGCAGTAGCCTAGCCTACGCTAGATGTGCTAGACTGAAATGTCTGAAGAAGCAAAATTTGCCAGAAGACATAGGTGTTTTTTTAAAGCAGTACAAAGACACATTGAACTTTTGCAAATTTGGCCTCAGCAGCTGGTGTGAGATTTAAGTGATAAATGGACCGAATACTGTATGTCAACATACATTTGCAAATCATATGATACAGTTTAGCAGACTACTTTTATCCCATATTTTTTTCCTAATTACAGATGTTTATGTGAAAAATAAATATAAATAATAATTTAGCAGATTTTGCTTGCTTTTAATAAATGCACTGTTCAAAAATGTTCCTTTTTTATAGGTGTGAATTTGAACTTTAATACGTGATAAAAGACTAAATCAAAGCAAAAAGGGTCAGATGAACAGAAGCTCAACAACCCCAAAGCAGATTTTTCAGCAGAGCCAAGAATAGTCTTAAATATAAGCTTGATTCATTGAAAGTACAGTAATAATAGTTTTCCCTTAGTTATTTACTCAGAGGAAACTGTACAGCAGGTGCTGTTCGAAATGACTTGAATGAGATACACCTGAAATTGGAAATAGGGAAGAAAAGAAAAAAAAAAGAAAAGAAAGAAATTACTGTATGGTGCATTAAGTGCAATAAATGGCTTTTCCACTTGGACAAGCATCTATGGCAAACACGGTTGCCTGGTTACAGTAATTTTTCTATTGATTTGACTTTAAATTTATGTCATTTCACTTGGATGTTTTATTTCACCGGCGGAGCCAACCTGCCCTCGTATTGCAGATGGCACTCGAGCTGAACCAACAACCTCTGTGATAATGATGTTCTCTTCAGAGCTGCCATTGAAGCCTGTTCCTTGTCTTTTAGTGTTTTTGAATGGAGTGTAATTGCGTTAAGGTTCAGATCTGACAAGATATCTGATGGTGGCTCTTCTTTACTTTGTCGATTGTGAGATGTTGCAGTGGGAGGGAGTTAAATGGGAATAAATGTGGATGTATAACTGTAGTATAGCTAGGTTTTATTATTGTTAGGTAATGGAACTAATGTACAACTGCTGCATGTCAGAGGGCTAAAATTATATTAAATACGTGACATGCATGTCATACAGTTTCCATTCATTTGTAGCACTTTTGTGCATTTATTTACACTACCAAGCAAAAGTTTGGACACACTTGAATGAATTTTCGTTTCTTATGATCTTAAAAAACATTGTAGTATAAATACTTATGCTCTAATGCTTGAAAATAATTTTGTGGACATACAAATGTGAATTGTTATGTCTATGTATGAACTGCTTTACAAAACAAAAAATAATTTTTTAATAAAAAATAAATTAATTAATTAATGGTTTAGTTGGACTGGATAGTGAAGGACAACAAGTGAATTTAGTTTAGTTTGGACCAGTAATCTAGGTAAAGGGTAATTTACACAATATATGAACAGTATATAAATAATATAAGTTTTGGTTTTCTCTACTCTACATACAGTAATCCCCACACTTCCATTTGTGTTATTTCATAATTTTGATGACTTGACTATTATTCTAAATTGTGGAAATAGTAATAATTAAGAATGAGTAGCTTTGTCAAAACCTTTGACTGGTATTGTATTTTCCCTTAAAACACACAAAATCCAGAAAAAAGAATTCTCTGTTCCCAGCCATGATCTTGAAATATCAGTTTTGCATGTAAATTATATCTTAAAAAAACAGTTCATTTATGTTTTTTAATTGCAATAAAGTCTAGCACAATCCCATAGTAATAAATGTAAATCTTAAAGCCCTTCAGGACAAACTAACTTTAACTGCTCTTGTTCCCTGGTGACTGCAGTGCCTACGAGCAGAAGCATCCCGCAGGAATGAAGGTCTCCAGCCCAGTGTCTACCCCCTGCAGCACACCCGTGTCCCCTGGCCAGCATGTGTCTCCCACCGCCGCCCCCACCCCTAAACCAGACAGGACGTACCCTCACCTCGCACTGCCCCAGCCCCTCCCTGACAGTGCTTACCCCATGGACCACAGGTACCGGGAATTAATGCACACTTACCAAAACACAATACAAAATCTGCCATACAAAAGATGTGGAACACAAAAAGTCTAGAACAGCTTTTCAAATGTTGGAAGTTAAATAGTTATATTTCCCAATTTATCTAAATACTTTTTCAAGGAATTGACATTTGAAAGCCAAAATGATCAAATCATCTGAAGTGTGTGTTTTTTTATTATTATTATTATTTTTTTCTATCAGTATGTAAACATACTCTAGACGGACATCTTTGACTGTTCCGCCGCGTCTCGCTGTTTTTTTTTTTTTCTTTCAGTTTCAACAACCTATAAACATTAATTCATCGTAAACATTTAATGTGTTCACTTTTTTGTGAAATCTTAGTAAATATTGTGTGAAATGATAATTTTAGCAATCTTGCTAAATTTGAATGCATATCTTGCAGTATTTACCATAATTAAATATACGTATACATATATATATATATATATATATATATATATATATATATATATATATATATATATATATATATATATATATAAAATATCCTAATTATTTCAGCCACCCTAAACTCTAGATATCATTGCATTGGCCATTCAATAGCATTGGCCATTTAAAAACTATTTTGGTCGACCATTAGTGATAATTATAATAACTCATTTTGGAATACCACAAATAGTAAATATCATGCATGAGACCTATTCAGCATTATTTGCTTCAGATTTCGGCGGCAGTTGTCGGAGCCATGTCATTCATTCCCCTCTCCTCCTTCAATAATGCGGGACGGACGGCCCATGTATCACAGACAGATGTCAGAGCCCAGCATCCCCTTCCCTCCTCAGGGGTTCAAGCAGGAGTACGCAGACCCCGTCTTTGAGCATCCGGCCATGGTGGGGGCCCCTATCCCCCAGACATATGCACACTCCATGATGATCAAACAGGAGCCCCGTGACTTCACATATGATTCAGGTTAGTGTCATTTCTATCCGTTACCTGTCTGCTAAAACATACACTTATATGGAAACATTTAAAATGTTGTTTGTCAAAACTATTAGTGGTTTAATATGACTGAATCAACCTTACAACATTATGTTACACTAAAAAGAGAATAGAAAATCATTGTTTTAGAGGTTATTACATGCTTTGTGTGAGATGGCAAAGACAAAAAAATGCAGTATTTTTAAATGAGATACTGCATCTACTCCCTACCACAAACCCAACAGGAGTCAGCCAAAGAAACTTCTGGAAAACACTTTTTTTTTTTTTTGTACAACTTCAGATAGCAACTTTATTAGGGCTGGGGAAATTGATAGAATTAGCGTTATTATTAAAATATTTGGGTCTGATCTCATTTCCTGAGGGTCTGGCTTGAAAAGGGGCCCCTAATCTCTCCCCTAGGGCCCCCAGGCTGTCAGCCCAGCTCTGGCATGAATGAAGAGGCTTTTGGTTTTCATTCATAAAAAATGGAGGTGGACTGCAGCAGCCTGTCAGGAGATACAGCAGTGCCTCTCAGCTGTTTCCTGTTCATTATGTGAATCTGGAAAACAGAACCCGAGTACGATATGGCCTTTTCTGTGTTGTTTATTTGATGTCAACACCAAGGATTAGACTTATAGAAACTTTGTTCGCCGAGTACATTTTCTGAAGTCTTAAGTTCATTTTTTTTAATAAAAAATACATTTATTATTGTGGTTGTAGAATAACACACTTTAAAATGACTTTTTGTGCAACTTTTTCCACCATTCGCATTTTGTAGGTATTGTACAACAGTCATATTCTAAACTCTTACTTCTAATGTGACTAACACGAGTGATTTGTCTACGTTCCTTATTTAAATTAAGTGAGGAGAGCATCGACATGTTTTGCATCCCCTTCAAGCCATTTACAAGAATTTATTCTGCCTCATAAAGGAGCTTGTTTGTTGTGAGCTGTATAAGGATTGGGCAGTCAGTGGCTAATTTAATCAGATGTAATTTCCTTGACAGGCCCATTACTTGAATGAAACCCTGAGAGATCTTTATAGATCCAAATGAACATGGTTAGATGTTTTATGGAGCATTCACTTAAGCTGTCTTGCTTCGCTTTGACTGAATCACAGCTCCAGTAAACAACATGAGTGACATGGAGCAGACGACATCGAGTTTGGTTAATCCTCACAAATCTTTTGTCCATAACATTTTGGTCTACTGTTTTGAATATAAATTTTGTTTATATTCAAAACAATAAACACTTTACAAAAAGGTTCTATTTGTTAATCTATTAGGTATCATGAACTAACAATGAATACACAATGATTTTTTAGAAAAATCTTGGATTATCAGTCTGAATCTTTACACTTGGTTCTTGTTAATTCATCAAAATACCATTGTTCATTGTTTGTTCATGATCGTTCATTGCATTAACTAATGTTAACTTATACTAATACATTTTTTAAATTGAAAGTTGCATATGTACAAGCACCGAAGCATTTGTTTTAAATCCCCTGCTGCCTAACAATAAAAGACATTTTCAGACCTGCTCGTATTTTTGTTACAATTCCGTAGCACCTGAACTTGCTGGGAGAGTGCAGTGACCAAGTTTAAAAGTTGCATATGTAGAAATTAAAATTAACCAAAAATAGTCATAAATAATGCTAATTAATGCTGTAAAAATATTGTTCATTGTTACAGTAATCCATGTAAACTATTGCGTTGATTACTATTAACAAATACAACCTGATAGTAAAGTGTACTAAATAAATAAATGAATTGAATGAATATAAAATAAATTATTACAAAAATAATTAAATGGTTTTAGGCTTCAGTAGAACAAACATGCTCTGACAAACTAATGCATAATAACCCAAATCTAAAGTACTTGCTTGTTTTGTTCAATATTTTTTAGAAGTGCCTAGCTGTCACTCTGTATATCTGAGACAAGAGGGATATCTGGCCCACACTAACAGAACAGAGGGTAACTATCTACACAGAATAATGTATTTAAAACATCTGATACTGATACATTCTTTTTTTATTTTCTTGTTAATATGAACAATTTAGTATGTTTATGTACTGTATGTGTCAATGTCACATTTCCATAGGCTGTATGTTCGACAAAGTTGCAAGGCACTTCTATGACGACACATGCGTGGTCCCAGAGAAAGTGGAAGGTATGTTTTTCTGCAGATTTTTATATTCTGCAGAGTTATATTATTCTTTCTTGAGTAACTCTTTCCCATGAAAAAATAATACTCTTTTATTTAAGTGGACTCTTTATTGCCATCTGTGGTCTTGTATATGAGCAACCAGATATCTTACTTATACAAATTACAATATAATATCACAGATTTAGCTATTTATAAAAGCACTATTGCTTTAACCACCATTGCATTGTGAAGACCTGGTGATTTGCTTGTCTTGCATCATCATGCTTCTGTCTTGCCCGTTGGCATTTTTTCTGGGATTTGGCTATGAGAGTTAACCTTTTTCTTTTTTTAAATATCCACCTGCAGGTGACATAAAGCAGGAGGCGGGATTATACCGTGAAGGCCTGACCTATCAGAGACGAGGCTCACTGCAGCTTTGGCAGTTTTTGGTCGCTCTTTTGGACGACCCTTCAAACTCACATTTCATTGCATGGACTGGCCGGGGCATGGAGTTTAAACTCATTGAGCCTGAAGAGGTACTAGCCTATCATTTCAATGTAATGTTTTTCAACCAAGATTTCATCAGTATGTGGTGAATTTATTGTTGCCAAACGACATAAAATCTTGATTAATATACAGTCAGTCATGTGCAGTCAAAGGTGTGCATTTATCAGCATTTTACAATGGCTTCAAATGGAGCTCATCCAATCAGAATTTAGTGTCAGAACTAGTAGCTGTTTTGTATGGTGCCTTAATCCCACTACGAAATAAAAAATACAAATTTAATTCTGACTATTAATTCTATAAAGATATAAAGTCATTATTGCAAGATATAAACACACAATTCTGACTTTCTTGCAATTGCGACTTTATATCTTTATAGAATTAATAGTCAGAATTAAATTTGTATTTTTTATTCCATGGTGGGATTAAGGCAATTGCGAGAAATAAAGTCAGAATTGTGAGAGATTTTGCCAGAATTACATTTTTTATTTTATTTTTTTATTCTGTGTCAGGATGAATACTACAAATATTTTATTGAAAAAGAAATTCAGACCAATGTTAAAGGGATAGTTCACCCAAAAATAAAAATTCTGCCATCGTTTACTTACCCTGATATTTTTATAAACCCTGTATGAACACAAAACGAGATTTTTTGCATAATGTTAGCCTAAGTCACCATTCACTTTCATTGCATCTTTTTTCCATACAGTGAAAGTGAATGGTGACTGAGGCTGTCAGTCCCTAACATTCTGCCTAACATCTCCTTTTGTGTTCCTTGGAAGAAATGAATAAAAAAGACCAAATTTTCACTTTTAGGTGAACTTACCCAAAGGTAAACAAAATATTAAAAATATTAAAGTCCTTCTAATTTTAGTTGAAAGACAATTATTAAAGGATCTGACCTTACATGCAAGTTTTAATTCCTAGAAAGGCCCTACATTGTTTGTACAAAACAGTCTTTCATGTCCACCCAAACTGGACTGTAACCAAAAACATTAAATATTTCAACATGTTGACTTTAAAAGTCAGAGCTACAGTATGATGACTACCCAAAGTCTTTGGAAATTGCGGACAGAGGTGTGTTTGTGTGATGTGTCACACACTTTGTGTGTGTGTGGATGTGGGTATGGGTCTATGTGTGAGCATATTGGCATTGGTCCAACGGGCAGCTGTAGGGAACAGGGTAGTCATTCATGCCATCAGGTGACTGGGGGCTGTTAGGATTGGCCGGGCGAGTGCAGGACGCTAATGAGCTGCAGTAGAGTGAAAAGGCCCATGGCGCTGAGCTCTGAGAGAGTGGTGGGAGAAAGATTTGAAAAGGAAGGGGGGCACAGGTGGGTGGTCATACGGACAGGTGCAGGAACATCTGCCATGCTCGGCTGTTCCTAATGAACACATCTCTGACTGGAAGTGTAGATACACGGCTGTGTCCGATTTGAGAGTGCAGATCTGTTTACACCCCACATAGGGTTTAGCTACAGACTTTTCAAAGCTTTGTTTTTGAGAAGGGCCTCTGTGTGGGCTAGGTGTGTTTTGTCTCATTTTAGTCATTTGTAAAGGATCTAATGTCTGAAATTTGAGAGAAAGTTCTTTGTTCATGTTTTAGATTACTGTAGTACTTCATTTTGTTACAGCTTGTTTCCTTTCCTTCAAAAGGTGGCACGACGTTGGGGAATTCAAAAGAATCGTCCGGCCATGAACTATGACAAACTAAGCAGATCATTGCGCTACTACTATGAAAAAGGCATCATGCAAAAGGTATAAAGGCAAAGTTCGAAAATTTTATTTTTTCCCCATTTTGTAACCTTTATAATTCTTGACTGTCTATATTTGAGTACAGACTCACTAACAAGTACTTCAGACTTAAATATGTGGATTAAGCTAAACTAAGACTATGAATGTTAGGAAAATTCATGTTTCGCATACATACTTGTCCAAATCAAACAAGTCTGTTTTTCTCACACAACCTCAATAACAATGACTGAGCAAATTACATACTGTTGTTTGGCTAACTTGGGTGTTTGGCTACTCTGGATAATCTAATGCCATCCAAATAGGAATAATAGTACAACAATGTCTTACATACATTGTAAACATAGTGCATCACAGTTATGTAGCATAAGTTGTCCTTTTTTATAATAAGCAACTTCAATATGCAATATGTTCTTAAGCCGCGGTCACACTACACTTCGCACTTCATTCACTCCCATTCAAACGCATCTGAATGTGGGAAAAAACGCAAGCACATTTGAAGAAATATCGCATTTCGCAGCAGACAAAAGTTCAACGACAATTTCCTCCACTAAAAATTGAGACTTTTGAAACGCTGTCCATAACCACATACTTTAAAAATCTGGAACATGAAAAAACGAAGTTTTCAAATGAAAATGAATCTGTGTGGACATGGCCTTTATCTTGACACGGCATCTAAAATTGCAACGCTCCAGAGCAGAAACATTGAAAAAACACTGAGATACAGTACAATGTTCAAAGATGTCCATCTAGTGCATGTTTACATGGAAAAACAAATTATTTTTTAAAAACAGAGCAAATAGATGCAAAGACACGTTCAGTGTGAACAGCCCCTTGCAGAAAGTTTCAATGTACAGCTATAATGCTAAATTATTTAAAGCAAGTCTGTGGCAAAGAAAATAGTGATAGTTAAGGTTCATTTAGGTTTTTCGTTTTGGAATTTTTGTTCATTAGCATTTCTAAAGCATTATGAAAAAGTGAAACTCTCTGTGCATTATACATTTTCCCAGCACTGTTGAAATATATAGTAATATTGTGGTTTCTTGACTCCTAAGGTGGCAGGTGAAAGATACGTGTACAAGTTTGTCTGCGACCCTGAGGCCTTGTTCTCCATGGCCTTTCCTGACAATCAACGTCCAGTGCTGAAGACCGACCTGGAGCGACAAATCAACGAAGAGGACACCGTACCGCTGTCACACTTCGATGAGAGCATGACTTACGTTCAAGATGGCGCTTACTGCAACCCGCACCCATACAGTGAGGGCTATGTCTACTGAAGACTGCTACACAAGACAGTGTGCTGCAGCCATTAAAAAAAAAAAAAAAACACTCTGAACTTTCAGACTTCTCCCTAATTTCCTTCTCAGTCATTCCCCAGGACAAAGAGTGCACTTTATGGACAGAGGATGGCAGTGTGTAAAGCTACAAACTGACTGGTGTAGTTACGTTAGATGCTCCTTTTGGTGTTTTTTGTTGCTGTTGAAGTGGATGGGGTCAGCATGCCGTATTTTCACAGCAAAAGACTCTTGAGGGTAAATGGCCTCCCTGGACAGATGTTGTGGTTTATTTAGTCAGGTTAGAGTCTGGAGCACATGGGTGGATAATTCCCAACCACTTTGACCATTGAAATTCTTCTCGGATTGTTAGTGGAGCGCTTTGTTATTTTCACCCATTTTCACCGCATTTGTTTTTTCTCCCTTGGTGTCATACTGAGTAACTAAGTAAATAATACAGTGTATTACTATGGAAATAAAATCCTTTAAACTCTCCATGTTGAAACGAGCACATATATAAACAGATCCACGTTGTATTTGGTCAGCGAACATTCCTTAAAGGGATAGTTAACCCAAAATTAAAAATTATGTTCATGTTATTTCAAACTCATATGACCATTCACTTTCATTGAATGGGGAAAAAAGATGCAATGAAAGAGAGTGGTGACAGAGGCTAACATTCTGCCTTACATCTTTTGTGTTCCATGGAAAAAAATAAAGTCAAACGAGTTTGGAACAACATGAGAGTGAGTAAATGATAACAGAATTTTCACTTGGCTACTGACTGTACTTCTGATGGTTATATACTAGCACATTTACAACAAATGACAGATTCATGTTATTTGTGAAGGGTTATTATACACTAATATTTAAGTGATACCCATATATTTTCTCATATGAACACAGGAGGGAATATGCAGGTAATTTTCTCAATGAGCAAGACTGAAATTTTCCTTTATCTCAATGAATTAGCGGAAGAAGAAAAAATCATGGCATCATGATTTCGTAGTACTACATGGTGTTTCAAATTCTGCTCAGAATTTTCTTGAGACCTATTTAAATAAACATCTTCAATAACTGTATACTTAAGTAACTTGTACGAAACATTTAAAACCATATTTCACTGAATATGACTTTTTGATTAAAACCACCTATAGATATCAAATAGTTATCTTCAGACAAGTCTTGTGCAAGGTGCAAGCTTCACACATGTCTATGACATCATTCTAGTAAAGTTGCATTTTCACTATTACAGATTGTGACAAATTGCTTTTTTTTTTTTAAATTAGAATACACAAAAGTGGATGTTGGTCCATTATCCACTCCACCATGCCATCTTTGAAAATATAAACATTCATATTCAGGTTAATGCACCTCAATGCTGCTTTTCGTGTCATTTGAGTCACGTATGATTAGATGGCAGCTATGCCCTGGCCTGCAGTACGTTCACAATTTTATTTCTTCATTTTTTTCATTGGAAAAAAATCATCAGTGTTTATTGAATGTAAAAAATATATATATATACATAATTGCGAAGGGAATGGCAATAGCTACACTTCTGTAATAAAATAGTGTTGAAATACAGTTGGGTTGTTTTTTTCCTAAATATGTTCTGAGAGGGTTCTGAGAAGTTGATCGAATGTGATTTTTCCAAATCGGTAGCTAATGCATTAGATACAATATTTTTAAAGCATTTACTAATTTTGGTTAATGTCAATTCATAAATATGCTATTGTTCTTTGTTAGTTCATGTTAGTTGATAATGCATTAAATTATGTTAACATATACTGTATATATATTTTAATGTTAAAAATGTATTAGTATATGTAGAATTTGACATTAACCAAGATTAATAAATCTTGTATAAGTATTGCTCATTGTAATTTTATGTTACTGGTAACTATTGCATTAACATTATATGTATATATATATATATATATATATATATATATATATATATATATATATATATTTTTTTTTTTTTTTTTTCCACTTTATTTATTGGCATTTATGTTAATAATAAGCTGTTAATAAGTGATGATGTTAACAGAATGATCAAAATTCCCACAAAATTAAAACAGAGAAAAGAAAAAAATTCAAGAAAATTAAGAAAGAATTAACTGTGAATCTTATTCCAACATTTTAATTACATTTCAAAAATGGCTAATCAAATAACCAATATTGTAAACTAATTTATGACTGTATTCCGGTTCCAAATCTATATGGGTAATGACAGAAATTATTATAATATTTAATGAACGTTATTAGTATTTTCTTTCACTGAAAAATGATATTTAAATCCAACCATTTTAATCATTTCTAAATTTCCAATTGATATTTCTTTGCACTGTATATTTAAATTGGGACTTGTCAAGTTTTCAGTGTAGTGAATGTGCCATCATCCAAGCCTGACACATGCCCTATATGGCAGATTCCTATCAGTTTTCAATTGCCACGTGGCATCACATATAGTCAAAATGATTCCCTGGGAAAAATCAATATCTAATTTAAGGAAGCTTTTTCATTTACAGTTGTCACTCATAAAGAAATGTGTCCATAAAAAAAACTATGTTTAAACTTTGTACTAATTTTAAATTATTAATTTAAGGCAGCAAGATTAAATAGCTTTTGCATTTTAGTATTAAATGTGGAAACAGGAGATTTTAATAAATTTGTAGTAATTTTAAATTAAATGAAATTGCATAATCGTATTTGTTGGCTTGCTTTGTTGTAGATGGATTTGTGAAACTTGTGCCTCTGAGATTAATACAATCTTTTATTACAAGCGTTTGAGCAATCTCAACAGAGTGATGCAGGTAAACAGTCATCTTTGTATGCTTATAAAAACACATCTTCAACAACGCACACTGGTAAACGACCCCGACAACCGTGTCCCATAAAATCAAGCGCATACATTAGCCTGAAGCTGCAGTGGTCAAATTTGGAGGTTATAACGACCGTCACGGTTCCCAAAAGAGCACAAATGACAGTGGTTTATTCAAACATCTAACAATGAAATCTCATGCAAAAACCCTCTGTGCTCTAAATATGTTGTGGATTGGTGGCAAAGTGCACTGGAAAGTGAGTTGAAAAGAGGTCAGGAAAAAAGAGACCTGGTTTGATAATCTCCATGCTAATCTTGTTAAACAAGTCTTTCAACGGGGCTACAGATGTCGGCTTTCTGTTATCTTTTTTAACAGTGAATTATCCTCAGGTCTATTTAAATGTTGAACGCACAGAATAAACCTTTTGTTTATTTTAAGGTAATATCATTTGAGCATGCAAGGAAAAACATGGTGTTTTATTGTTGCCACTTCAATTCATAATGGTAGCAACACTCCCCACATGCAACAACACGACCCATTACACCTCTTTCAAATTGTCTTTAACAAACATTCTAACCTCTTTGAAGTGAAAAATTGGTCATTCCCTTCCATAAGCAAATAGCTGCTTTGAAGCTACTGTATCCATTAGCAAAGTAACACCAGCAGCTTAGCTGCAATCTGGCCTATCTGTCCATGTCTATGTTTGCTTAGTGTCCTGCTACCTTGCTTAGCTTAATGGCTGACTGTGTTTACTTTTGGGAAATGGTTTGTGTTGTCTGAGTGCTTGTGACACTCACATGTTTGACAAGTGAAATGAGACCAAATGTTCACTGTGTAGCTGAAATATCTTAGAAGCCTCCCAACAAGTTGGCTTTTAATATGGCTTGTTTACCTATGAAAAAAACCTTTATTGGCTTCTAGCCTTTAGTCATTGAGGGCCATGCTGGTGTGCATAAATCATTCACGAGGTAATTTAAGGAAACAACTGCACTGGAAAGGTGGACCGATACAGCTCTATAAAACGATGACCGTTTAGACTGTTTACAGTCACATAAAATAAACAGAATAGCAATTTAAAAAAGTATTATCGCTAGAACAAACATTTATGATGGTGAACGCATTGTGTATCTCTTTTATCTCATATGTGACCCAGTATAGGTGCAAGTTAGCTTAAAAACTGAACATATTTACATACATTTTAGTGTTTAAATCAAGGGTGTTCAATGAGGTGGGTCTCAAATTAATTCTCAAACTAATTTAAAAAAAATAAAATATGTGTTAAACCAAATACAAAATGAAGTTAACTTTAACCTAGACCTAAAGTTAATAAGCTAAAGTTCAGCTAAAAATATTTAATTTCATTAAAATTTTAAAATGTACAAAAATATGACTGTGTACATCAACAATGATTATGTTAAGGGTGTCCCTGCTTCATTTCTCTATTTTCTTTTCATTATCATTTTGAAATTGTTATGGATCCCAATTAAAGGAATATTCTGGGTTCGATAAAAGTTAAGCTCAGTCAATTTGAGGTATAATGTTAATTACCACAAAAAAAATAAAAAATAAAAATTGACTTTGAATTTGACTCATCCCTCCTTTTGTAAACAACAAAAAGAAGCAGAAATGTAGGTTACAGTGAAGCACTTACAATGGAAGTGAACAGG